>NC_090268.1:79028627-79328627 GCF_040414725.1 Anabrus simplex | reverse complement strand
TCATGTTGCCAATATAAATTTTGGAAGTGGTAACGCTGAATTACATTCAAAGTTTATGCGTTAACATGTTCTTCATTTACTTAATTTACGGAAGCGAAACCATTTGGGATATTTATCCAGAGTAACTTATTAACTTTAGAATTTCCTTTTCATTAAACAATTTTGTGATACCAGCCATGTAAACAAAATTTTATAAGACAACTGTTGGAATGTTGTCAGTTTCGGTATTAAATTATAACAGCGTTTGTATGTGAAAACGCAGTAGATAGTGAATTCTTTCCTTAGTAGTTTGGAGTATTCTGGTTGCATCAACAGCCAGCGTACTCATTATTGTATTCTTTGTGGTATTGTGAGATGGAAGGTCAGGTGACCGTGAATCTGCTAATGCAGATGATGGAGGACATGAAAGTTCATAATGAGAGTTTACATAGAAAGTTCAATGAGAACTTGGATAGTAAGATAGACAGATTGCATAGTAAATGGGATAGCTGGAATGAGAAGTTGAGAGAGGACATGAAAGTTCGTGATGAGAGTCGGATAAGTAAAATGGAGAGTTTACATAGTAAGTTGGATAGCTGGAATGATAAGTTGAGAGAGGACATGAAGGTTCATAATGAGAATCGGTTAAGTAAGATTGAGGAGTTAAAGAGTAGTATGGATGCTTTTCGAGCTAGTTTGAAGAAAGGTCATGATGATTTAAAGAGTGGGGTAGATGAGTTGAAGGTTAGCCTGAAAGACACTTTTAACGATTTAAAGAGTAGTGTGGGTGAGTTACGAAATGTTTGCAAGAGAAATAATAATGGTTCAAAGGTAGGCCCTAAAGAAATGACCGATGGACACGTGCAACTTGAGAATCAGATTCCAGAGACTGAGATTGGTGGTCCAGAATTCAAAGAGGGAGCAGATGAAATGGGAAAGAACGTTAATGACGATAAACAGAGTAGGATCGTCCACACCAAAGATTCCGAGGATGTCAATAGTCAGTGTGAACAGGATTCGAGAAAGAATACCCTAGCCCAGGAGCAGACGGACGAGAAGGTCAAACTCAAGGAGAGTGAAGTTAGTGATGAGATCAGTACAGCGGACAGGCAACCAAAGATGGTTGGAAATGTGAGTCAAGCTGTGGAGGATCATAATCTAGACCTTGGTAGTCAATTGAAAGTTGAAAATGACGCAAATGCTAAAGGCCATAATTTGTACGTTGAGGCGAGAAAATCTCAAAACTTAAGGATCGCGAACGTCTTTAATAGGACTGGGAGATATCAGGACCAGTTTTACCAATTGAAGGAAGACCCGCACCTAAATGTAAAGGAATTCTTTGAGGATCTGATGGAAGATGTCCTGGAGGCCAAGATATATGAAGAACGTGGATGGAGGACAGCTGATGGATACGTCGAGAAAGCACCATTATTGTGGGTAGATGTTACAGCCCGTCAACATTGTTTCTTTGATAAAGGAAAGATATGCCGGAGAGCCCCTTCAGTGAAATGCAGATAACAGGTGTAGAGAGAGAGAGAGAGGCAGGCGGCAGAGACAACCAAATGACGCACATAACATCGATAACAGCCAGAAATAGACTCCTAGCAACTCCCAATAAAATGATGAAGGCAACCCAATTAAACTTAAAGGTTTATCATAGAGCCGAAGAAAGAATTCCACTACAGGATGACGCAGCCTTGCCAGCTGGGGAAATGGTCACCGAAGAAGAAGAAGAAGAAGAAGAGGTACAACCAGTAAATATGATCGTCACGTCGAGAGGAAGACAGGTCGAGGCACAACTCCAAGGACAGGCAAGCAGTGGGAGTAAAGAAGAGGAAGACGCTGAATGTTTACAATGTTCATTCTTAAGAGAAGACTTTGTTGATGACATCTGTAACGCAATCCTATTGTTGGAAGAAGAAAACAGGGAAATACGTGAAAATAACAGAGCCCTACGTCAAGAGTGAGATCGGCTGGGAAAGTTTACGTAGAATCATGGTTCATCTGTATCAAAATTCCCATGTATACTTTAGAATTTTGAAGGAATATATCTGTTTAAATATTTCCCCTTTCTGGGTAAACATTTCGTGGTTGTAGGTGGATTATGAACCCATAATTCTACGGTGAGAAAATTTTTTTATTTTTCTCAAATATTTATTTGGTATTCAGAAACGACTGTATGTTTGAGGGCAGCCATTTTGCGCTCCCAAGAGCCCGATGTTGCGTGGGAAGGTTCCCGCAAGGCGAGCTCGTGGATTGCCGGGACACCTCGGTGGAACTCGAGTGCCCGACAATTTTCTAAATTAATGAATTCTGCACAACGAGGGATTTTGACAAGATAGTAAAGGAAGAAATATATAAGCAAAATTATTCATACACCCTCTGTGAAGGTAGTGACACCAGGGACAATTTAGATGCAGTTAAGCCCAAGTGTGTGTTAGCGTGAGAACAGCGAGCTAGTTACACGTGCCAAGGTCGTGGGCAGAAGAAAAACGCGCGAAACGCACGGGCAGAAACAATTTATTTCTCATGTTGTGAGTGTAGAAAAATTATAAAATTAACATCGAACATAAGTGCAAGTCTGTCCTGAGTTCTGGGACAAGTCTTATCAAAATTGGTCTATTAGAAGCAAATTTGGCAGATTTCACAACCGAGCCTCATAGAGGGGATAGCGTCCTTCCGGAAATTATAAAAGAAACCCCCCACCGTAGATTTTTCAGTGTCGATCTGGAACTTGAAGCCGCGGGAGCTTGTGCCCGCCGTCATTAGAATTTCGCGCCAGATTGACCGACAATATTTCAATACATGTTCGTGGCTAAAGTCCATATATTTAGTAAGAAGAAAAGTGAATTGGAGAAGCTGTGAACGTTTGCAGACGAACTGGGAAGGTGTAGGCTGGTTGAAAAAATACACAGCAGATTTTATTTTTATCATTTCCTGTACTCTTGTAAGTGAAGAAGGTCTGGGGGAAGCGATTCAAAATAGTTCGACTCCCTTATCGGCCGAACACCTGTTCTTGTTGAAACAACGGGGAGAGAAACCACTCTGGGAGACGCATCAGACAGTTATAGCCGACTGCAGAACGAGGGAAGTTCGTGGTGCAAGTTACAAAGAAAGTGCATTATTTATGGTAATTTTTAATCTCGTGTGTGTGTGAAGGGTAGTGTTTGGATGAGTGAGTTTTTAAATATGAAAATGTTATCTGTGAAAATGAGGGGCTAAGTGCGAGGTTGCTGGAGATGATGTAATCAGAATGCTGAGAATGTCACCATTGTGCAGGTCTGTCTATTTTATATTATGTTGTAGTTAGTTTAGTTAGTTACTGTCTGTCCTAACCAAATTTCCAGATGATTGTCGGGTGATATGCGTAATTATCAGGCGAAAGGCGTTGTAAATTTTGGTCAGCGTGTGAAAATTTTCAGTGTGTAAATTTCATGTCAAGAACGGTAAAATGCGACGCTTAAAATTTTGTGTTGAGATGAGATATCATTCAAAGTGCGGATTTGTGAACGTTATAAGTGTAAATTTGTCGTGGCGAATATTGTAATTTCAGGTGTCAGTTGCATTCAGAAATGCTGGTCGATAATAATAATAATAATAATAATAATAATAATAATAATAATAATAATAATAATAATAATAATAATAATAATAATGTCTACCGCGGGATAAGGAAATTCTTCTATGTCAAATTTCATTTAACCAGTTATTTTTACAAGGATCGTAGGCATATTTAGATAATGTCAATAAAATTTGTTAGAGTCACAGTCATTAATGGGAAGAAAATTTTGAGACATCGTGTATACCAATGTTGCGAAAGGTCGATGTGTGCTCTTGGATTTTTGAGGTTCGAAAGTCGTAATTATAGTAAAGTCAGAGATGTGCTTAAAAATGGTTGTCGTTTTCACCAGGGGATCGAAGTATGAAAAGGGGTCTTGAAGGAAAAGGGATTGAAAGCGATGAATTTATATGTACGTGAAGATGAGAGAGAAGTGTTACCGCTGAAATAAAGCGATGAGAAAGAGTGTTGAGACATTTTTGTAGAGGAAGTATTTAGGAACAGGCTGTGTGAAACAGGCTGTATTGTTTTCCGCAATCAATCCGAACTTGAGACGACTATGATGTGAAGCATTGTAAATTTATAGAATGATTCCAAGTGAAAACGACTCTAGTAAAATGTAAAGGTCTGGGTAGTAAACATCCAGTGATTTTTGTTAAGATAAGGTACGGCCTCCAGGATTAAAGAGCACTTTGGACACACGGTTGGGTTATATTTAATTTGTTCATTGGAGAGGTCATGGATAAGATGGTTGGAATTGATGATAGGCGATCTGCGAATTTCGAATGTGATGGTGATGATTATTATTTTGAAGGCATCCACTAAAAGGGAAACGTGTGTTGGGAATTTTCATTGGCAGCCCTGACACTTCAGTGCACAGGCTGAGATTGTGTTCGAGGTGGAGAATCGTTCGTCACGTCTATTTATTTTTGAGTTCACATATTATGATGAGGTAGACACTTGTTGTATTTTTCGAGAGGTAGGTACTTACAGTGTTTCGACTTGCATTCTTTTGATAATAGAGACGTGGTTCCGTCGTGCGTATTTTTTTGTCTGACCAGATTCAGTGTTACTGTTGGAGGTTTGTTGGAAATTGCGGTTCGCCTGATATGTTAAGGGAGACGTGGTGCGACCCACTTTGACGCCCGACGATAGATTTAGGACGTCACGTGTTTATTCTTGGAGTCATTGGTGATGAGACGTCCTAGGTCACGCCCGACGATAGGATTTGGAAGGCATCATGTATATACTGATTAGGTTTAGGGTGTACAGATTTCAAGTGAGCCCGACGATAGGTCTGGGATGGTAGCTGTACACACTCAAGTCTCGGTTTAGATGTTCCTGTCTTTTATTTCTTTTGTGAAGTGGCCTGGGGGAAGGTAGCAGTTACAGTACGATATGATTTATTGTAGAGGGTCTATGCGAAGCTCTCATTGAGATAACGGGACTGTTGTTGATAAATGAGGGCTGTCCAAGTATGGGACATCGACCCGATCTAGATTAAATATTTTTACTGTGTTTCTTCGTGCGTGTTAAGCTGTATGACTTTGAGATGTTAATTTATTTTTACGAACTTCATTGTTTCTCGTTTGACGTCTGTTTTTCGTTTGATAGTGTGCATATTGACACTCAGTGTTTTAGAATGAGACTTGAGTTGCGAATGTGGTTTCGATTCGTCAGCCAGTATTTTATTTTATTTTCACCTTGTCGTATTTTCATTCTTATTCATAGTAGGTAAGTAAGTAATCACTTTACCGGTAGTGTGTTGGGACAGACAGTAAATAGAGAGATCTGTACTGGTAGCATTGTTGTCAAGGGAAAGAATTCCTTAAAATTATAGTAAATTTTAGCGTGGACTGGTAATTTTATTAAGCATAATAATTCCATTTCTAACCTGAAAATCGGTTTAATAATAATATTTTCAAGTGACTTTTCACTTTTTGGTTAACTTCAGTGTTTGGCATTTCTTATAAATGCATGATTAGTAAGTGTTTCCTGCATTTCGCAGTTTTTGTTCCTTTAGAACGACTTAACGTAAGATCCTCTCGGATCATGTTGTTGTTGGTTCCTTCCGAACAGTTGTTTGGGTGATGCACAGTTAGCATCGGGATTAACGTATCACTTAAGGGTGTCATGAATGACAAATACATGGTGGAATTTTATTTCAATTGTGAATGATGCCATTAACTTGTAGTGAACACCATGCTTTCCCATAATATTTCGCAACCTATCCAAAGCAACTGATAGTCAGTTTGGTTCGATTAAGGGTCCATTCGGCGGATGTTCCGTATCCGTGAAGGGTATTTGACTGGTGGATAACCTTAATTAAGAGAAAATCAGGCGTTCTAATGGTTGAAAGTCAGATTTTCCACGGATCGTGTGGATTAACTCTCAGTTCTTGTTTGGAAAATAGGCGCCCGGTTTTCAGGTCTTCCCTTTTTCAGTTTTTCAGTTTCGCTGTCCACTAACATATTAGCTTCTCCGAAGCAACTCTTCGACATTGGAAGAAACGAAGTGACGTGATGTAATGTGACTGTGTTTGGAACTTTCCAAAAATTAATAATTCAATTTTTTATATATTTTTGTGGCAAGAATGCATATTAAATTAACGATGTTATCGTGCTCTTTCAGTTTAATAAAAGTTAGTAAGCACATTTTTGCTCCTCATTTCAAGTAGTTAGGCTCTCTTCTGAACCCCATCGTTTGGTTAAGATCGTGACCGAATTTATCCCCGCAACGACCCAAGATTTAAGAGTTCTAAATTGTTCTACTATAGCAGCCGTGGCCGACCAACGATGGAATGGTAAGTTCAAGGGTTCAGGGTTAGATTTTGTTTAACGAAACTGATAATCACATAATACCACGTGATTCAATTGAGAGCAAGTAGTTTCTTCATATCAGAAAAAAGTAATCGCCCGAACAGGGACTTGAACCCTGGACCCTTAGGTTAAAATCCTAATGCTCTACCGGCTGAGCTATTCGGGCTCTGCGGTGCTGACAGCTGCGAGTTACACTATCTGCAGTATCCGAAGCTTTTCAGATCCTTAAATCTGTGTGCGAGGCCCAAACACACGCTACGGCTAATTCTTTCCTTATTTCTTTCTTTCTTCTTTCCTTCTTAATCCGTTTCCCCTCCAGGGTTAGTTCTTCCCAGGCGGCCGCACATGCTATCCTGAACAGGAGCCTTGCGGGGGGGGGGGGATGGGAAGACCGGAATGAATAATCAAGGAAGAGGGAAGGAAGCGGTCGTTGTTTTAAGTTAGTTGCCTGGAGGAGAAGTGGGAATCAACGGAAAAACACTACTCAGTTGAACTCTCTATTCAGCTGACTTCCCGAGGCTGAGTGGACCCCGTTCCAGCCTTCGTACCGCTTTTCAAATTTCGTGGCAGAGCCGGGAATCGAGCTCGGACCTCCGGGGGTGGCAGCTAATCACACTAAGCACTAAACCCCGGAGGCAGACCCCTCCAAAAGTCACTGGATAATCATCACCATCATCATCATCATCTGTTTAGCCTCCAGGTTCGGTTTTCCCTCGGACTCAGCGAGGGATCCCACCTCTACCGCCTCAAGGGCAGTGTCCTGGAGCTTCAGACACTCGGTCGGGGGATACAACTGGGGAGAATGACCAGTACCTCGCCCAGGTGGCCTCACCTGCTATACTGAACAGGGGCCTTGTGGAGGGATGGGAAAATCGGATGGGATAGGCAAGGAAGAGGGAAGGAAGCGGCCGTGGCCTTAAGTTAGGTACCATTCCGGCATTCGCCTGGAGGAGAAGTGGGAAACCACGGAAAACCACTTTGAGGATGGCTGAGGTGGGAATCGAACCAGTGTACCCCGTTCTAGCCCTCGTACCACTTTTTAAATTTCGTGGCAGAGCCGGCAACCGAATCGAGGCCTTGGCTCGAATCCCGGCTCTGTCATGAAATTTGAAAAGTGTTACGAAGGCTGGAACGGGGTCCGCTCAGCCTCGGGAGGTCAACTGAGTTGAGGTGGATTCGATTCCCACCTCATCCATCCTGGAAGAGGTTTCCAGTGGTTTTTCACTTCTCCCCCAGACAAATGCCGGGATGGTACCTAACTTAGAGCAACGGCCGCTTCCTTCCTTCCTTCCTTCCTTCCTTCCTTCCTTCCTTCCTTCCTTCTTCCTTGTCTATCCATTCCAATCTCTCTATTCCCTGCCCCCCACAACGCCCCTGTTCAGTATAGCAGGTGAGGCTGCCTGGGCCAAAGATTAACTTACAACAACCATGTAAATGTATTTACCAAATAAATGTACAATAGCCTTCAAATAAATAATCTGACTGATAACTGATTTGATTCCCGGTAAGCACGATTGGATTTTTGGTGAGTTTATCAGATACACTTAAGAAAATGGAAGTTGCAACACCATGAAGCCATTGGTCGTTTGTGTTGATTTTCAAGATATGGAACGATGCCATGTAGGTATGTAACGATCAAAGTTTCACACCCATTGGTTTGTTGCTACAGGTCTCCCCACGTGATTGGTCGCGGAGGAATCAACTCCAGTATACGGACTCTGCTGTAGCGTAGTTGACTTTCAGTCTGTGCAGTGAAGTGTTCCCCATCAAACATGCCTCGACGACAGAGAAGAGCACGCTATCAACAACTGTCGCCGTTTGAGAGGGCTCGGATAATTGGGCTATGTGAGGCTGGATTATCGCTAAGGACTGTCGCTGCACGTGTTGGCCGACAGACATCTACGGTACAACGTGTATGGCAGCAGTGACCAAATGAAGGTACCCACACTCGTAGACCTGGCACATGCCCAGCGCGACAGACAACTGTGAGAGAGGATCGCCGCATCATTCGGATGGCCCGGATGGAACCCCATGCAACAGCAGAGCAAATTCGAGCAACTGTGGCACCCCACGTTACACAACAAACAGCTGGTAATCACCTGCGTGCAGCTGGCTTACGATCCCGTGTCCCTGCAGAAAGTGTTCCATTGACCCCACAACAGCGACGTGTAAGGCAGGCCTGGTGTCAAGAAAGATCGACGTGGGTCGACGAATGGCATTTTGTCGTCTTTAGTGATGAATCGCGCTTCTGTTTTGCCCGCAGTGATCGCCAGAATCGTGTGCGCCGACGTAACGGGGAGAGGGCCAGGTCTTATTTGTCGAGAGGCACACAGGGCCAACACAAAGCATTATGGTCTGGGGAGCTATTGGCTTTAATCTGAAATCGCAATTAGTGCTTGTTGAGGGCACTATGACTGCTCGACAGTGTATTGATATGGTACTCAATCCAGTGGTTGTCCCTATGATTACGAACATTGCTAATGGAATGTTTCAGCAGGACAATGCCCGGGTTCACACTGCACGCATCTCCAGAGAGCTGTCCACGACATCACAACCTTAGAATGGCCCGCCACATCCCCAGACCTCAGTCCTATTGAGCATGTGTGGGACATGATGGGTCGACAACTGGCCAACCGTCCTCAGCCACCCACAACTCTGGAACAACTGACCCGTGCAGTGCAGCAAGCATGGGTCACAATTCCTCAGGAAGCGATCCAGGGCCTTATTGACTCCATGCCTCGACGTATTAATCAATGTATTGCAGCACGTGGTGGACACATCCTGTATTGATTGTTGTCCAAACTTGCGGTCAGAGGGACCTGAAAGTGCAATCATCGAATGTCAACCTAACACTCGTCCTGCATGTTCAATTACAGCAATGTAGCACCACTCCTTCTGGGTAACCGCAAGCCACAGCGTATCTAATCTTTTCCTTCTTCTTTTTCTTCTTCTTAATAATCTGTTTACCCTTCAGGTTCGGTTTTTCCCTCGGTCTCAGCGAGGGATCCCACATCTACCGCCTCAAGGCCAGTGTCCTGGAGCGTGAGAATTTGGGTAGGTGAATACAGCTTTGGGGGGAAACAATACCTCACCCAGGCAGTCTCACCCGATATACTGAACAGGGGCCTTGTTGATGGATGGGAAGATTTGAAGGGATAAACAAGGAAGAGGGAAGGAAGCGGCCGTGGTCTTAAGTTAGGTACCCTCGCGGCATTTGCCTGGAGGAGAAGTAGGAAACCACGGAAACCCACTTCCAGAACGGCTGAGGTGGGAATCGAACCCACCTTTACTCAGTTGACCACCCGAGGCTGAGGATCTTATCACTTTTCAAATTTTCGTGGCAGACCCGGATATCGAACCCGCGCCTCTGGGGGTGGCAGGTAATCACGCTAACCACTACACCGCAGAGGAGGACTATTTCTCACAACGTAAATTGAAAATTACGTAGATTTCATTCATTATTTTCTTCCTCCATTTCAAAGTCGGGTATCGCCTCAGTGTCTGACATTCATGATTCAATTGAGTGAAGAAGTTCTTATGCCAGATTAAAAATAGCCGCCCGGACAGGGACTTGAACCCTGGACCCTTAGGTTAAAAGCTTAATGCTCTACCGACTGAGCTGTTCGGGCTCAGCTGTTCACAGTCTGGCTCTTCTGGCTGACAGTTGCGTGTTACAGTATGTACAGTATGCGAGGCATTTCGCATCCTTAGATCTACTGTATGTGCGTCCGCCTGTGTGGTGTGCTGCTAAGTGTGATTAGCTGCCCCTCGCAGAAGCCCGGGTTCGTTTTCCCGCTCTGCAAGGAAATTTGAAAAATGGTACGAGGGCTGGAATGGGGTCTACTCGGCCTCTGGAGGTCAACTGTGTAAAGGGGAGTTCGATTCCCACTTCATTCATCCTTGACGTGATCTTCCGTGGTTTCGCAAATGCCGGGATGACACGTAATTTCCCTCTTTCGATCTTCCCATCCCCCACAAGGCTCCTAGAAGGTGAGGTCGCCTGGGCGAGGTACTGGTCATTCTCCCCAGTTGTATCCCCCGACCCAATGTTTCACGCTCCAGGACACTGCCCTTGAGGCGGTAGAGGTGTGATCTCTCGCCGAGTCCGAGGGAAAAAGCAGGTTAAGAAAGAAGAAAGTTCTATAAAAATTCACTTCGTAACTAACTGGTAGTCGCCGCCTCTGTGGTGTAGTGGTTAGCGTGATTAGCTGCCACCCCCGGAGGTCCGGGTTCGATTCCCGGCTCTGCCACGAAATTTGAAAAGTGGTACGAGGGCTGGAACGGGGTCCACTCAGCCTCGGGAGGTCAACTGAGTAGAGGTGTGTTCGATTCCCACCTCAGCCATCCTCGAAGTGGTTTTCCGTGGTTTCCCACTTCACCTCCAGGCGATTGCCGGGATGGTACCTAACTTAAGGCCACGGCCGCTTCCTTCCCTCATCCTTGCCTATCCCTTCCAATCTTCCCATCCCCATAGCAGGTGAGGCCGCCTGGGCGAAGTACTGGTCATACTCCCCAGTTGTATCCCCCGACCAAGAGTCTGAAGCTCCAGGACACTGCCCTTGAGGCGGTAGAGGTGGGATCCCTCGCTGAGTCCGAGGGAAAAGCCGAACCTGGAGGGTAAACAGATGATGATGATGATGATGATGAACTAACTGGTAAAACAAATCTTAAATATCCAAAAACTATCCGGGCAACGCCGGATACTACAGCTAGTATAAAATAAAAATGTTAAAACAAGAATGCCATTATGAAACAAACATATATAGCAAGAAGATTCTAATAAATGATAAAATCATAACTGCTTTGATATTTTAAAAAATGTAGACCGAATAGTACTCACAGGTTTAACCATTTCTTGTGAGCCGACAGCGTCTTTTATTCTGGTTTTTAGCCTCATTCCTTTCTTCCTTCAAGTTCTTCATTCGTTATCAAATGTTTTTGCAAGTTGCTTTACGTCTTATGGCGACGATGAGAGAGGAAAGGTCTAGAAGTGGTCGTGGCCTTATTTGAGGTACAGCCCCGGCATTTGCCTGTTGTGGAAATAGGATACAACGGAAGACCATCTTCAGGGCTGCCGACAATGGGGCTCGAACCCACTATCTTCCGATTACTGGATACTGGCCGCACTTAAGCGACTACACCTAGCAAGCTCGGTATATGAATATTTCTTCATAATTGCATTAGAGAATGTTGACAGTAACCTGTCACTGATTCTGATACCTGATACTGTTTTCATGCCCACACTCTCCAGGTCCAAACTAAAACATTAATTTCCTGAGCATTCCATGCAATTTTCGATTCCTTATGATGCTTGCCAGTTATATTCGTGTTTTTCTTCGTGTACGGCAATCCTTTTGATACTTAAGCATTTAACCAAACGCAGTATAGTGTAGTGTAGATACATTGTAGCATAGATACAGTACGGTACATTTAGATAGTGCCGTATCTTGCCTGCTTTATTCGTGTGTTATCTTTCGTGTGTATCTATTAGACCCTAATACTAATAATAATTTGTCTAAGCATTTAGCTTTGTTGGTAATCTTTGAGTACAGTAGTTCTTGCAAATTTCATTTCTGTTGTGCTTAGTAGTGACATACGGTACGGTACCGGTATCGTAATTAGGATACGTCTGAAGGTAGTTTAAAAATTACTGTAGTGTACTGTACAGTAGTATACGAGTAATATCCTATTAGAATTTAGTGTGCTTATTTTATTATTGTAAAATATTTGTGTAGTACTGGTGTAGTAGAGGTATCCGTAGAAACTCTTACTAAAATATTGTTGAAATTAGGATAGGCTTGATTGCAGTTTGGAATTGTGTAGTTCTTGTGTATTACTTTCGATATTCAGTAATTAACAGCAGTTTTTATACTGTTAGGGGTTGTAGGATAAAAAAAATAGAGCACAACTAAGTAGTATTGTAGTGTAGTCGTATATTAATTACCTTATTGTTGTGTACTATCCCAGACAATATATCCCTCCGTTCATTTTTTTTTTTTTTGCAAATAAGGTACTTTATTTTTTTAATTTATAATTTTTCCCCCGTAAAGAATGGCTAAGGAGCGCGAGTGTACTTATTGTGGGTGTGGTGAGGCATTGAGGGGTATGAGGGATGAGTTGGAAAGTTTGAGGGAGATAATTAGGATTCTCACAGAAGACAGGAAGGAAGATAGGACTCCCTCAAACAATGTACAGGTTACAGTAGGTGTAAAAGAGGGAGGGGAAGGAAAGGGAGGAGTTGTAGAAGACAGGTGGTCTAATGTTCTAAGGGGAAGGAGATTGCAGGCCAAGGGCTCTATTCAGGATCAGAATTCAGACCAGGTGTCTGTGCGAAATCGGTACGAGTCACTCCAGGTAGAACAAGAGAGGGAAGATGAGGGACAGGGAACTATTGCTGAGATGCATGGAAGTAGGAGGAAGGGAAAAGGTAGGAAAGGGAAATGTAGAGTAGAGAATAGGAAAATACAGGTGGAACAGGGTCATGGGAAGGAGAAAATGGAGGAGGAAGTAGCTTCTGCAGCTATCAGGAAAGATACGGCTGACCAGGAGGGGAGGGGATCAAATGAGGTGGGTAGGGTTGAGGCTCTGGTCATGGGGGATTCCATCGTTAGACACGTGGGGAAAGTGTGTGGAGGAAAGGGAACCAGGGTAGAATGTTATCCAGGAATTAGGTTGAGGCAGATGTTGAGGAAAGTAGAAGAGAGGGAGGAGGGGAAGGAGAAGGTGGTAGTGTTTCACGTTGGTACCAACAACGTAAGACAAGCTGATATAAGTACCAACATAGTTGGAGATGTGTGGGATCTGATAAATGCAGCACGGGTGAAGTTTAAGAAAGCGGAGATTGTTATTAGTGGAATACTGTGTAGGAGGCATACTGACTGGAGGGTGATTGGGGATTTAAATGAGACTATGGAGTGGGTATGTGGGAAACTGGGAGTGAAATTTCTAGATCCTAATGGGTGGGTAGGAGATAGGGATCTGCGCTCGGATGGCCTTCATTTAAACCGCAGTGGTACGTATAAGTTAGGAAATTTGTTTGGAAGGGTAATAGGGAGGTACATTCAGGAAAACGGGATGGCCTAGGGAGCGGTGATAAGGGAACAGGGAACTGGAAATCAAGTAGGGATGACATAAAATTGTTAGTGCTAAACTGTAGAAGTATTGTAAAGAAAGGAATAGAATTAAGTAATTTAATAGATATATATTTACCAGATATTGTAATAGGAGTTGAATCATGGCTGAGAAATGATATAATGGATGCAGAAATTTTCTCACGGCACTGGAGTGTGTATCGTAGAGATAGGATAGGAAAGGTGGGAGGGGGAGTTTTCATTCTGGTGAAAGAAGAAATTGTAAGCTACGAAAAAGTTAAAGATGAGACACATGAAATTCTAGGTGTAAGGCTCATTTCTAAAGATAATAGGCAACTTGATATATTTGGAGTGTACAGATCGGGAAAGGGTAGCACTGATGCGGATTCGGAATTATTTGATAGGATAGTCAGCTATGTGGGAAACGACATGGAAAGAAATGTGATTGTAGCGGGAGATCTGAATTTGCCAGATGTAAATTGGGAAGGAAATGCGAACGACAGGAAGCATGACCAACAAATGGCAAATAAGTTAATATGGGAAGGACAGCTGATTCAGAAAGTGATGGAACCGACCAGAGGGAAAAATATCCTGGATGTGGTGCTGATAAAACCAGATGAGCTCTATAAGGAAACTGAAGTAATAGATGGTATTAGTGATCATGAAGCTGTTTTTGTGGTAGTTAAAAATAAATGCGATAGAAAGGAAGGTCTTAAAAGTAGGACTGTTAGGCAGTACCATATGGCTGATAAAGCAGGTATGAGGCAGTTTCTAAAAAGTAACTATGATCGGTGGAAAACGGTAAATAAAAATGTAAACAGACTCTGGGATGGGTTTAAAGAAATTGTTGAGGAATGCGAAAACAGGTTTGTACCTTTAAGGGTGGTAAGGAATGATAAAGACCCACCTTATTATAATAGAGAAATAAAGAGACTAAGAAGGAGGTGCAGACTGGAAAGAAATAGAGTTAGAAATGGCTGTGGAAGTAAGGAGAAATTGACGGAACTTATTAGAAAATTGAATCTAGCAAAGAAGGCAGCTAAGGATAACATGATGGCAAGCATAATTGGCAGTCATACAAATTGTAGTGAAAAATGGAAGGGTATGTATAGATATTTTAAGGCAGAAACAGGTTCCAAGAAGGACATTCCAGGAATAATTAATGAACAAGGGGAGTGTGTATGTGAGGATCTTCAAAAGGCAGAAGTATTCAGTCAGCAGTATGTAAAGATTGTTGGTTACAAGGATAATGTCGAGATAGAGGAAGAGACTAAGGCCAAAGAAGTAATAAAATTTACATATGATAACAATGACATTTACAATAAGATACAAAAGTTGAAAACTAGAAAAGCGGCTGGAATTGATCAGATTTCTGCGGATATACTAAAGACAATGGGATGGAATGTAGTACCATATCTGAAGTACTTATTTGATTATTGTTTGGTCGAAGGAGCTATACCTGATGAATGGAGAGTTGCTATAGTAGCCCCTGTGTATAAAGGAAAGGGTGATAGACATAAAGCTGAAAATTACAGGCCAGTAAGTTTGACATGCATTGTATGTAAGTTTTGGGAAGGCATTCTTTCTGATTATATTAGACATGTTTGTGCAATTAATAACTGGTTCGATAGAAGGCAATTCGGTTTTAGGAAAGGTTATTCCACTGAAGCTCAACTTGTAGGATTCCAGCAAGATATAGCAGATATCTTGGATTCTGGAGGTCAAATGGACTGTATCGCGATTGACATGTCTAAAGCATTTGATAGGGTGGATCATGGGAGACTACTGGCAAAAATGAGTGCAATTGGACTAGACAAAAGAGTGACTGAATGGGTTGCTATATTTCTAGAAAATAGATCTCAGAGAGTTAGAGTAGGTGAAGCTTTGTCTGACCCTGTAATAGTTGAGAGGGGAGTTCCTCAGGGCAGTGTTATCGGACCTTTATGTTTTCTTATATATATAAATGATATGAGTAAAGGAGTGGAATCGGAGGTAAGGCTTTTTGCGGATGATGTTATTCTCTATAGAGTGATAAATAAGTTACAAGATTGTGAGCAACTGCAACGTGACCTCGAAAATGTTGTGAGATGGACAGCAGGCAATGGTATGTTGATAAACGGGGCTAAAAGTCAGGTTGTGAGTTTCACAAATAGGAAAAGTCCTCTCAGTTTTAATTACTGTGTTGATGGGGTGAAAGTTCCTTTTGGGGATCATTGTAAGTATCTAGGTGTTAATATAAGGAAAGATCTTCACTGGGGTAATCACATAAATAGGATTGTAAATAAAGGGTACCGATCTCTACACATGGTTATGAGGGTGTTTAGGGGTTGTAGTAAGGATGTAAAGGAGAGTGCATATAAGTCTCTGGTAAGACCCCAACTAGAGTATGGTTCCAGTGTATGGGACCCTCACCAGGATTACCTGATTCAAGAACTGGAAAAAATCCAAAGAAAAGCAGCTCGATTTGTTCTGGGTGATTTCCGACAAAAAAGTAGCGTTACAAAAATGTTTCAATGTTTGGGTTGGGAAGAATTGAGAGAAAGAAGAAGAGCTGCTCGACTAAGTGGTATGTTCCGAGCTGTCAGCGGAGAGATGGCGTGGAATGACATTAGTAGACGAATAGGTTTGAATGGCGTTTTTAAAAGTAGGAAAGATCACGATATGAAGATAAAGTTGGAATTCAAGAGGACAAACTGGGGCAAATATTCATTTATAGGAAGGGGAGTTAGGGATTGGAATAACTTACCAAGGGAGATGTTCAATAAATTTCCAATTTCTTTGAAATCATTTCGGAAAAAGGCTAGGAAAGCAACAGATAGGGAATCTGCCACCTGGGCGACTGCCCTAAATGCAGATCAGTATTGATTGATTGATTGATTGATTGATTGATTGATTGATTGATAAAATCCACATAGTGAAACAGGTGATCCCTACTTTGAGAGAGGAGGATTAGTGGTGCATTAAAGTAGAGTTTTGGACTTATTATCGTGAGTGGTATGTTTATTTCGCTAAATGTGGAAGAAACAAAGGACTACATAAGTATTCAAGCTTCTTCTTACCGGGCGAGTTGGCCGTGCGCGTAGAGGCGTGCGGTTGTGAGCTTGCATCCGGGAGATAGTAGGTTCGAATCCCACTATCTGCAGCCCTGAGAATGGTTTTCCGTGGTTTCCCATTTTCACACCGGGCAAATGCTGGGGCTGTTCCTTAATTAAGGCCACGGCCGCTTCCTTCCAACTCCTAGGCCGTTCCTATCCCATCGTCGCCGTAAGTCGGTGCTGTCGGTGCGACGTAAAGCCCCTAGCAAAAAAAAAAAAAAAAAAAAAAAACAAAAAAACAAAGCTTCATCTTCTGCTTCGTAATCTGGTGTCCTGTCAGGGTCGGTTTTTCCCTCGGACTCAGCCAGGGATCCCACATCTATCGCCTCATGGGCAGTGTCCTGGAGCTTCAGACTCTGGGTCGGGGATACAACTGGGGAGAATGACCAGTACCTTGCCCAGGTGGCCTCACCTGCTATGCTGAACAGGGGCCTTGTGGAGGGATGGGAAGATTGGGTGGGAAAGGCAAGGAAGTGGGAAGGAAGCGGCCGTGGCCTTAAGTTAGGTACCATCCCGGCATTTGCCTGGAGGAGAAGTAGGACACCATGCAAAACCACTTCCAGGGTGGCTGAGGTAGGAGTCGAACCCACCTCTACTCAGTTGACTTCCCGCCCTCGTACCACTTTCCAAATTTCGTGGCAGATTCGGGAATCGAACCCGCACCCCGGGGGTGGCAGCTAATCACGCTAACCATTACACCACAGAGGCGGACGTTAAGCTTCATTGTGCGTTATATTTTGTTTGACGTAACTGATAATCACGTAATACCACATGATTCAACTAAGAGGGCTAACATTACTTTTATGTCAGTTAAAAGTTAGTCGCCCGAACAGGGACTTGAACCCTGGACCCTTAGGTTAAAAGCCTAATGCTCTACCAACTGAGCTATTCGGGCTCTGTTGTGCGATGCGTAGTTGTTCCGGCTGACAGTTGCTAGTTACAGTATGTGCAGTATCTGAGGCATTTCAGATCTTTAAATTTATGTGCAAAGCCTAAGCTTACACTGCACCTTATTATTACTTTCCTTCTTCTTATTTTTATTTCGAACTGCATAGCCGGAGATGTACATTAAAGTAGACATCTGAAAATTTCCCTCCAAGATGTAGCACGATGATAACGATTGAACTTGGCTGCTTCTTAAATGCTGTCTTACGTGCTATGTCGTTCGCCTCTGTGGTGTAGTGGTTAGTGTGTTTAGCTGCCACTCCCGGAGGCCCGAATATGATTCCCGGCTCAGCCGCGAAATTAGAAAAGTTGTACGAGCGCTGGAACGGAGTCCACTCAGGCTCGGGGTGTCAACTGAGTAGAGGTGGGTTCGATTCCCACCTCAGCTATCCTCGAAGTGTTTTTTTCGTAGTTTCCCACTTCTCCTCCAGGCAAATGCTGGGATGGTACCTAACTTAAGGCCACGGTCGCTTCCCTCCCTCTTCCTTGTCTATCCCTTCCAGTCTTCCCATCACCCACCAAGGCTCCTGTTCAGCAGAGCAGGTGAGGCCGCCTGCGAGAGGTACTGGTCATTCTCCCCAGTTGTAACCCCCGACCCAATGTCTTACGCTCCAGGACACTGCACTTGTGGCGGTAAAGGTGGGATCCCTCGCTGAGTCCGAGGGAAAAGCCAACCCTGGAGGTTAAAGAGATTAAGAAAGAAAGGAAAAAGTAAATTTCCTGTTATTCATTGAGCAAAACGTAATGCACAATATTTATATAATTCAGAATCATGATCATCATCTTCTGTTTACCCTCCAGGTTCGGTTTTTCCCTCGGACTTAGCGAGGGATCTCACCTCTATCACCTCAAGGGCAGTGTCCTGGAGCTTCAGACTCTTGGTCGGGGGATACAACTTTGGAGTATGACCAGTACCTCGCCCAGGCGGCCTCACCTGCTATGTTGAACAGGGGCCTTGTGGAGGGATGGGAAGATTGGGAGGGATAGGCAAGGAAGAGGGAAGGAAGCGGCCGTGGCCTTAAGTTAGGTACCATCCCGGCATTCGCCTGGAGGAGAAGTGGGGAAACCACGGAAAACCACTTCCAGGATGGCTGAGGTGGGAATCGAACTCACCTCTACTCATTTGACCTCCCGACGCTGAGTGGACCCCGTTCCAACCCTCGTACCACTTTTCAAATTTCGTGGCAGAGCCGGGAATCGAACCCGGGCCTCCGGGGGTGGCAGCAAATCACGCTAACTACTACACCACAGGGGCGGACTTTATATAATTCAACAAGTTCTTGTTTGATTTTGTACAGTGTTGTGCGATTTTCCCTATTCACTGAATTTCTGAAAAAAGCATCAAAATCTTATCAGACATCCGATAGTAATATCTAGCCTCTAAATGGTGACGGAGTTTCGTTACTAGTGAGGAAGTAGTGGGGATATAGATATTTACTATCCACAATCAAAGTCTGTCCGCCTCTGTGGTGTATTTTTTAGCGTGATTAGCTGCCAAGCCCGGAGGCCCGGGCTCGAATCCCAGCTCTGTCATGAAATTTGAAAAGTGTTACGAAGGCTGGAACGGGGTCCACTCAGCCTCGGGAGGTCAACTGAGTTGAGGTGGATTCGATTCCCACCTCAGCCATCCTGGAAGAGGTTTCCCGTGGTTTTTCACTTCTCCTCCAGGCAAATGCCGAGATGGTACCTAGCTTAGAGCCACGGCCGCTTCCTACCCTCTTCCTTGTCTATCCATTCCAATCTCCCCATTCCCTGCCCCCCACAACGCCCCTGTTCAGTATAGCAGGTGGGGCTGCCTGGGCCAAAGATTAACTTACAACAACCATGTAAATGTATTTACCAAATAAATGTACAGTAGCCTTCAAATAAATAATCTGACTGATAACTGATTTGATTCCCGGTAAGCACGATTGGATTTTTGGTGAGGTTATCACATACACTTAAGAAAAAGGAAATTGCAACACCATGAAGCCATTGGTCGTTTGTGTTGATTTTCAAGATATGGAACGATGCCATGTAGGTATGTCATCATCATCATCATCTGTTTACCCTCCAGGTTCGGTTTTCCCTCGCACTCAGCGAAGGGTCCCACCTCAACCGCCTCAAGGGCAGTGTCCCGGAGCTTCAGACTCTTGGTCGGGGGATACAACTGGGGAGAATGACCAGTACCTCGTCCAGGCGGCCTCACCTGCTATGCTGAACAGGGGCCTTGTGGAGGGATGGGAAGATTGGAAGGGATAGGCAAGGAAGAGGGAAGGAAGCGGCCGTGGCCTTAAGTTAGGTACCATCCCGGCATTCGCCTGGAGGAGAAGTAGGAAACCACGGAAAACCACTTCCAGGATGGCTGAGGTCTGAATCGAACCCACCTCTACTCAGTTGACCTCCCGACGCTGAGTGGACCCCGTTCCAGCCCTCGTACCACTTTTCAAATTTCGTGGCAGAGCCGGGAATCGAACCCGGACCTCCGGGGGTGGCAGCTAATCACGCTAGCCACTACACCACAGAGGCAGACATGTAGGTATGTACCGATCAAAGTTTCAGACCCATTGGTTTGTTGCTACAGGTCTCCCCACGTGATTGGTCGCGGAGGAATCAACTCCAGTATACGGACTCTGCTGTAGCGTAGTTGACTTTCAGTCTGTGCAGTGAAGTGTTCCCCATCAAACATGCCTAACGACAGAGAAGCGCACGCTATCAACAACTGTCGCCGTTTGAGAGGGCTCGGATATTTCGGTTATGTGAGGCTGGATTATCGCTAAGGACTGTCGCTGCACGTGTTGGCCGACAGACATCTACGGTACAACGTGTATGGCAGCAGTGACCAAATGAAGGTACCCACACTCGTAGACCTGGCACATGCCCAGCGCGACAGACAACTGTGAAAGAGGATCACCTCATCATTCGGATGGCCCGGATTGAACCCCATGCAACAGCAGAGCAAATTCGAGCAACTGTGGCACCCCACGTTACACATCAAACAGTTGGTAATCTCCTGCGTGCAGCTGGCTTACGATCCCGTGTCCCTGCAGAAGGTGTTCCATTGATCCCACAACAGCGACGTGTAAGGCAGGCCTGGTGTCAAGAAAGATCGACGTGGGTCGACGTATGGCATTTTGTTGTCTTTAGTGATGAATCGCGCTTCTGTCTTGACCGCAGTGATCGCCGGAATTGTGTGCGCCGACGTACCGGAGAGAGGGCCAGATATTATTTGTCGAGAGGCACACAGGGCCAACACAAACCATTATGGTCTGGGGAGCTATTGGCTTTAATGTGAAATCACAATTAGTGCTTGTTGAGGGCACTATGACTGCTCGACAGTGTATTGATATGGTACTCAATCGAGTGGTTGTCCCCATGATGGCGAACATTGCTAATGGGATGTTTCAGCAGGACAATGCCCGGGTTCACACTGCACGCATCTCCAGAGAGCTATCCACGACATCACATTCTTAGAATGGCCCGCCAGATCCCCGGACCTCAGTCCTATTGAGCATGTGTGGGACATGATGGGTCGACAACTGGCCAACCGTCCTCAGCCACCCACAACTCTGGAACAACTGACCCGTGCAGTGCAGCAAGCATGGGTCACAATTCCTCAGGAAGCGATCCAGGGCCTTATTGACTCCATGCCTCGACGAATTAATCAATGTATTGCAGCTCGTGTAGGGCACATCCTGTATTGATTGTTTTCCAAACTTGCTGTCAGAGGGACCTGAAAGTGCAATCATCGAATGTTAACCTAACACTCGTCCTGCGTGTTCAATTACAGCAATGTAGCACCACTACTTCTGGGTGTTGCAATTACACCTTTTCCTTCAGTGTAATTTAAACTCAAGTAACCGCAATCCACAGCGTATATAACTTATTTTTATTTTTCTTCTTAATAATCTGTTTACCCTCCAGGTTCGGTTTTTCCCTCGGACTCAGCGAGGGATCCCACATCTACCGCCTCAAGGCCAGTGTCCTGGAGCGTGAGAATTTGGGTAGGTGAATACAGCTTTGGGGGGAAACAATACCTCACCCAGGCAGTCTCACCCGATATACTGAACAGGGGCCTTGTTGGTGGATGGGAAGATTTGAAGGGATAAACAAGGAAGAGGGAAGGAAGCGGCCGTGGCCTTAAGTTAGGTACCCTCGCGGCATTTGCCTGGAGGAGAAGTAGGAAACCACGGACACCCACTTACATAACGGCTGAGGTGGGAATCGAACCCACCTTTACTCAGTTGCCACCCGAGGCTGAGGATCTTATCACTTTTCAAATTTTCGCGGCAGGCCCGGATATCGAACCCGGGCCTCTGGGGGTGGCAGTTAATCACGCTAAACACTACACCGCAGAGGAGGACTACTTCTTACAACGTAAATTGAAAATTACGTGGATTTCATTCATTATTTTCTTCCTCCATTTCAAAGTCGGGTATCGCCTCAGTGTCTGACATTCATGATTCAATTGAGTGAAGAAGTTCTTATGCCAGATTAAAAATTTCCGCCCGAACAGGGACTTGAACCCTGGACCCTTAGGTTAAAAGCCTAATACTCTACCGACTGAGCTATTCGGGCTCAGCTGTTCACAGTCTGGCTCTTCTGGCTGACAGTTGCGTGTTACAGTATGTATAGTATGCGAGGCATTTCAGATCCTTAGATCTATGTGCGTCCGCCTGTGTGGTGTGCTGCTAAGTGTGATTAGCTGCCACTCCCAGCAGCCCGGGTTCGTTTTCCCGCTCTTCAAGGAAATTTGAAAAGTGGTACGATGGCTGGAATGGGGTCTACTCAGCCTCTGGAGGTCAACTGTGTAAAGGGAAGTTCGATTCCCACTTCTTTAATACTTGACGTGATCTTCCGTGGTTTCGCAAATGCCGGGATGACACTTAATTTCCCTCTTCCGATCTTCCCATCCCCCACAAGACTCTTAGCAGGTGAGGCCGCCTGGGCGAGGTACTGGTCATTCTCCCCAGTTGTATCCCCCGACCCAATGTTTCACGCTCCAGGACACTGCCCTTGAGGCGGTAGAGGTGTGATCTCTCGCCGAGTCCGAGGGAAAAAGCAGATTCAGAAAGAAGAAAGTTCTATAAAAATTCAATTCGTAACTAACTGGTAAAACAAATCTTAAATATTCAAAAACTATCCGTTCAACGCCGGGTACTACAGCTAGCATAAAATAAAAATGTTAAAACAAGAATATCATTATGCAATAAACATATATAGCAAGAAGATTCTAATAAATGATAAAATCATAACTGCTTTGATATTTAAAAAAAATATGTCGAAATAATAGTACTCACAGGTTTAAACATTTCTTGTGAGACGACAGCGTCTTTTATTCTGGTTTTTAGCCTCATTCCTCTTACTTCAAGTTCTTCATTCGTATTCAATTTTTTTTGCAAGTTGCTTTACGTCTTATGGCGACGATGAGAGAGGAAAGGGCTAGAAGTGGCCGAGGTACAGCCCCGGCATTTGCCTGGTGTGGAAATGGGATACCACGGAAAACCATATTCAGGGCTGCCGACAATGGGGCTCGAACCCACTATCTTCCGATTACTGGATACTGGCCGAACTTAAGCGACTACAGCTATCAAGCTCGGTATATGAATATTTCTTCATAATTGCATTAGAGAATGTTGACAGTAGCCATTTTAAAATGATGCTCTTTTCATGCCCACACTCTCCAGGTCCAAACTAAAACATTAATTTCCTGAGCATTCCATGCAATTTTCGATTTCCTGATGATGCTTAAAATCGACATAGTGAAACAGATGATCCCTACTTTGAGAGAGGAGGATTAGTGGTGCAATAAAGTACAGTTTTGGACTTATTATCGTGAGTGGTATGTTTATATCGTTAATTGTGGAAGAAACAAAGGACTACATAAGTAGTTAAGCTTCTTCTTCATCTTCTTCTTCTTAGGGCCGTTTTCCCCAAATGAGTTTAAACTAGGTTTATTTTAATCTGGTTTAAGTCTGAGTTTAAACTAACATTCATTTTCCCCATATTGGTTTAAACTTTGTATCAAGTTTAAACCTGGCTCAGAGTTAAACCTTCTATATTGTTGGTTTAAACTGCTGTTTATATTCAACTTTCTTGACATTTTATTACCGTATCTGTGATTTTCCTAATAGAAGGGTTAGTTTTGACTACCAGTACTGCAGCACTTTAATGAAAAACGTACTAAAATTATAACCTAGTATTAGCATTAGAAAAATGGGAGAATTTATTGAAGTCTTTGGTTAAATAGGAAATAATTTTGATGTGCAAGAGAGGTTAAGAAGCCGCGTTCCAACAAAAGTTTACAATCTTGGAAAATCGGATGTAACGGAGTTCTTTGATGGATTTATAATTCATAAGCGAACAGCAAGGATTGTCTAGTATCGAAGAAGGATTCATTTAAAACGTCAACTGCACGAAACAATGCTATTTCGCTAGAAGCAATGATTCTGGTTGCTTTAAGATATGATGCAGCAGGCATTTTTTTCATTAACAACGGGGACCACAGACCTTAAATTGCAGTCTCCTTATAATATTATATACTGTAAAATACTGTTCGTGGTATGAATACTGTAATGTAAAGCATAAAAATATTCCTACATAAGTCGTGTAATACGTCCGCTCTTCATGCGGTACCTGGTGGCTGTGGTCGCTAAAGCGTGAAGTCAGCAATGTCCGAATCCGTGACAAAGCGGTTCGAGTCTAATTTGTCGAAAATATTTTTACCATCAGAATGTTGACCGGCACGGTAGGAGAGGCGGTGGTATACAATTTCTAATCGCTAGATTATATATTTATAGGATCAGAAAAAACAATAAAGTATTTCATGCTTGCTAGTAAACTTGTAATAGAATAGATTATAGTTAAGAATGTTTCATCGTAGCCTATCTATTGCCAGCATACCAGCAATAGAAATATTAATGCTATAGGGAGAAGAGTATTATGCATACAGTACGACATATCGCGAACTTGGTTATGTTATAAACGAATATGGAATCAAGTAATACATCTCCAAATAACACATCCTCAGTGGTCTGTCTGCTGGATCCAAGGTTTGAGAGATTGATCCCGGCCGAGGGTGATGGATTTTGATAGAAGATAGATCCCGAGCATGCTTGGAATTTGTTTACTTGAAATTCACATAAATGTTGATTTTCTGAGGAAAGGAATACCGTAGGCCTATTCCTGAAAGACCAGGATTTTAAAATTTTAAACGTTCCCGTGTGTTCCGTAAGACAATACAGACATCAAAAGACACGCATTAGGCCCACGGTACTTGTTTATGGTAAAGCATGACAGAGAAAAATAAGAAATAAAAGTGCGTTCCAATAAATTGTAGACAGCAATAGGTAGAATTATATGACAACACTTCGCACAAATGTAAACAATTTATTTATCAGTAAAGCTAATAGTCCGCCTCTGTGGTGTAGTGTTTAGCGTGATTAGCTGCCACCCCCGGAGGTCCGGGTTCGATTCCCGGCTCTGCCACGAAATTTGAAAAGTGGTACGAGGGCTGGAACGGGGTCCACTCAGCCTCGGGAGGTCAACTGAGTATAGGTGGGTTCGATTCCCACCTCAGCCATCCTGGAAGTGGTTTTCCGTGGTTTCCCACTTCTCCTCCAGGCAAATGCCGGGATGGTACCTAACTTAAGGCCACGGCCGCTTCCTTCCCTCTTCCTTGCCTGTCCCATCCAATCGCCCCATCCCTCCACAAGGCCCCTGTTTAGCATAGCAGATGAGGCCGCCTGGGCGAGGTACTGGTCATACTCCCCAGTTGTATCCCCCGACCCAAAGTCTGAAACTCCAGGACACTGCCCTTGCGGCGGTAGAGGTGGGATCCCTCGCTGAGTCCGAGGGAAAAGCCGACCCTGGAGGGTAAACAGATTAAGAAGAAGAAGAGTAAAGCTAATATCCCGCCGAATTTGTTCTTTATTCACTACGCACGATAGCATTAATTCGCCACAAACAGCTGATATTATTACAAAAATGTCGGTCATTGGCCAATTCCAATCGACCATGCCTTCGACTATTCCTTCAGTGCAGCCAACCTTAGCGCCAACGACAGCTCGCCCGTTTAAACTAAACGAGTGTCAGAAATTGGTGGAGAAAATGGACGCAACTTTAAACTATGTACTAAAGTTAAACGGGTTTAATTTATACCAGGTTTAACTCGATTTGGAGAAAATGGCCCTCAATCTGGTGAACCGTCCAGGGTCGGTTTTTCCGTCGGACTCAGCGAGGGATCCCACCTCTATCGCCTCAAGGGCAGTGTCCTGGAGCTTCAGACTCTGGGTCGGGGGTACAACTGGGGAGAATGACCAGTAGCTCGCCCAGGCAGCCTCACCTGCTATGCTGAATAGGGGCATTGTGGAGGGATGGGAAGATTGGGTGGGTAAGACAAGGAAATGGGAAGGAAGTGGCCGTGGCCTTAAGTTAGGTACCATCCCGGCATATGCCTGGAGGAGAAGTGGGACACCATGGAAAAGCACTTCTAGGATGGCTGAGGTGGGAATTGAACCCACATCTACTCAGTTGACCTCCCGACACTAAGTGGACCCCGTTCCAGCCCTCGTACCACTTTTCAAATTCCTTGGCAGAGCCGGGAATTGAACCCGGATCTCCGGGGGTGGCACCTAATCACACTAACCACTACACCACTGAGGCGGCCCCCCAAAATGTAGCAGGATAATAACGATTGAACTTGGCTGCTTCTTAAATGCAGTCTTATGTGCTATGTCGTCCGCCTCTATGGTGTAGTGGTTAGTGTGATTAGGTGCCACCCCCGGAGGTCCGGGTGCGATTCCCGGCTCTGCCACAACATTTGAAAAGTGGTACGAGGGCTGGAACGGGCTCCAATCAGCCTCGGGAGGTCAACTGAGTAGAGGTGGTTTCGATTCCCACCTCAGCCATCCTGGAAGTGGTTTTCCGTGGTTTGACACTTCTCCTCCAGGAAAATGCCGGGGTGGTAGGTACCTACCTTAAGGCCATGGACGCTTCTTTACCTCTTCCTTGTCTATCTCTTCCATTCTTGCCACCCCCTCTCAAGGCCCCTGTTCAGCACAGCAGGTGAGGCCGCCTGGGCGAGGTACTGGTCATCCTCCCTAGTTCTGTCCCCGACCCAGAGTCTAAAGCTCCAGGACACTGCCCTTAAGGCGGTTGAGGTGGGATCCCTCGCTAAGTCCGAGGGAAAAACCGACCCTGGAGTGTAAACAGATTAAGAAAGAAGAAGAAAGAAGTTAGTGATAATCACATAATGCCACATGATTCGTCCGGCTCCACGGCAAAGTGGTTAGCGTGCTGGCCTTTGGTCCCAGGTGTCCTGGGTTCGATTCCAGGCAGTGTCGGGAATTTTAACCATCATTGGTTAATTTCCCTAACAGTGGGACTGGGTGTACGTGTCGTCTTCATCATCATTTCATCCTCATCACAACGCGCAGGTCGCCTACGGGAGTCAACTAAAAAGACTTACATCTTTCGAGCCGAACATGTCCTCGGACACTCCCGGCACTAAAAGCCATACGCCATTTCATTTTTACCACAAGATTCAACTAAAAGGAATAACATTTCTTTTATGTCAGTAAAAAGTCAGTCGCCCGAGTAGGGGCTTGAACCCTGGACCCTTAGGTTAAAAGCCTAATGCTCTACCAACTGAGCTATTCCGGCTCTGTAGTGCGGTCTGTAGTTGTTCCGGCTGTCAGTTGCGAGTTACAGTCTGTGCAGTATCCGAGGCATTTCAGATCTTTAAATCTATGCGCAAGGCCTAAACATACATCATCATCATCATCATCTGGTTACCCTCCAGGTTCGGCTTTTCCCTCGGACTGAGCGAGGGATTCCACCTCTACCGCCTCAAGGGCAGTGTCCTGGAGCTTCAGACTCTTGGTCGGGGGATACAACTGGGGAGTATGACCAGTACCTCGCCCAGGCGGCCTCACCTGCTATAGTGAACAGGGGCCTAGTAGGGGGATGGGAAGATTGGAAGGGATAGGCAAGGATGAGGGAAGGAAGCGGCCGTGGCCTGAAGATAGGTACCATCCCGGCATTTGCCTGGAGGTGAAGTGGGAAACCACGGAAAACCACTTCGAGGATGGCTGAGGTGGGAATCGAACCCGCCTCTACTCAGTTGACCTCTCGAGGCTGAGTGGACCCCGTTCCAGCCCTCGTACCACTTTTCAAATTTCGTGGCAGAGCCGGGAATCGAACCCGGACCTCCGGGGGTGGCAGCTAATCACGCTAACCACTACACCACAGAGGCGGCTCTAAACATACACTGCACCTTATTATTTCTTTCCTTCTTCTTCTTATTATTATTTTTGTTACGGGGATACCCGTGGAATGCAGAGGTGAAAGAAGGTGCGGGCTGGAATGGGTCTATCCACAAAGCCGAGATATGAATTAAAATTTCATTAAAGGTTATATTTTCGAAAATAGGAAAACTTAACAATTTTCACATAGAATTTGAAACTTTAACACGTAACAACAAGTCAACAAGTAACCGACACTCGGGTACAAGACCAGAAAATCCAAGATTTAGAGACAATTTAACAAGCTGGGCTTCAAGCCCCAAGATTTACATTTCCTGAGTTCTCAGCTCACAAACACATACTACCAAAGGGCAGAAATCGCCTAATTACATGGAGCACTTGCTCCCACCTAGCAATGTCAAGCCTCATAGAGGCACATTTCCAATACATAAAAGAGCTGGATCGCTCTCAGTTTTCTAAGTCTATTAAAGGCATACCATACCTTACAATCACTTACCATCAAGGCACAAATTACACCACTGAAACGGGGGTATCTTGTACCCAATCTACTGGGCCTTAGCAGAAAAAGAATAGGTTAAGTAAATGGCCCCAAAATACAAAATGAATGGAGGCGTATGTTCGGTCTCGTTTTCGAGTTGCTTACTCGTGTTGAACGAGGCCTAGCTCTTCCCACAGTCCACGAAATGTACTTCATTAAGTGCAAAGGGAAGGCCAACATAATGTACATTACATACTTCATTTATTCACAAAACTATTTACAATGTACAAAATATACGTTAGGACGCCGTGGTCCATGATGTAGCGCACAAACACAATACCGTTACCCACGCTCGTCCAAGTCTCGGAACTCACTGACGCCGGTGAGGCGCGTGACTCTGTCCCCCTTCCACTGGGGCTGTAGCAGTCTGATTGTGCTGACCTCTGACGAAAAAAAACACATGGCGTTCAACGTACCGCCCACCTAATTTATATATAAATTACAAACACAAATATTATTAAGAACAATAAAAATGAACACTCACATTGAAAAGTCAAATGAAAAAAAAAGTTTAGCACATGAAAGATTACACCTCTTACACTTTTTCACTATATACAGTTTCAACCTCTTCTGGGAAGACACAAAGTTTTGCAATTGGGCGTTTGAAGGTCGCCTTGGGAGTGCGAATAGTGGCAACTAGCACCAAGCCGTCAGCACCTGCGTGCGTATCTACCACGATCCCTGTCTGCCACACGAGAGGTGGCAAGTTGTCTTCCTTGAGAAGAACCAGAGTTCCTGGTTGAAGGTTTACCCTTCCTGCTGACCACTTAGTCCGCTGCTGGAGTTGACATAGATAGTCCCTTGACCACCGCTTCCAGAAGTACTGCCTGCAACGCTGAAGTAGTTGCCACCTGGACAGACGAGAACCGGAAACTGTAAGTAAATCTGGCTCTGGGATGGTTGTGAGAGGTTCTCCAATCAGGAAGTGACCGGGACTCAGGAATGAATAGTCATCAGGATTATCAGACAATTTGGTTATTGGTCTCGAATTCAGGCATGCCTCAATCTGGACTAAAAACGTGGACATTTCTTCAAAAGTCAGTACAAGATTTCCTGCAACCTTCTTCAAATGGGACTTAGTAGATTTTATGCCAGCCTCCCACAGCCCACCAAAATGAGGGGCATGCGGTGGAATAAAATGCCACTGTATTCCACATTGAGATGCGAAGTCATCCACCTTCCTCTGATGTACTTGAGATCTGAAGAGGGTGTGAAGCTCCCGTAGCTCGTTTCTTGCTCCCACTAATGTACTTCCATTGTCGCTGTAGATATTCTGGCAGATACCCCGACGCGATGTAAATCTACGCAGAGCAGTTAGGAACGCATCAGTAGACAGGTCAGAGACAAGTTCAAGATGGATTTCCTTGGTAGCCATGCAGATGAATAGAGCAATATAATATTTTACCTTTGTTTTGCTCTTACTGGTCCCTTGCTTAATGTAAAGTGGACCCCCATAGTCAATTCCGCAGTTCAAAAATGGTCTGTTGGGTTCTACCCTGTGGTGTGGGAGCTGGCCCATGAGTTGAGTTGATGTACTTGCCTTCAACTTGTAGCAAGGGAGACACTTATGTGTTATGTGCCTAATGACAGACTTACCATTAGGTATCCAATATCGTTGTCTAATGGTTGCAAGCAAAAGTTGGGGTCCAGCATGCAGAAGTCGCATGTGCTCGCACATTACTAACAACCTGGTCACATGATGATTAGGTGGTAGGATGATGGGATGTTTCTAGCTGTACGGAGCTTGAGATTGTTCCAATCTGCCGCCCAACCTAAGCATCTGGTTTGCATCTACAAAGGGATGAAGAGACTTCAACTTGCTGTCCTTTGCGATCGGTCTTCCAAGTCGCAGATCTTGAATCTCCTTGCCATATTCTCGTTCTTGGGCAGTACGAATGATCCTATGCGATGCCTTTTGAAGTTCTACTACAGTCAGACTTCCCACTGTCTCCTTGAAGCAGCAAGCCTGAGGTTGTTCATGTATCTCAGTATGAAGGCCATGACTCTCACCAGCCGTGACCAAGAAGAAAAGCGTTGGACTAAGTCTTGAAGCAAATGACTAACAACAAGTAAGCAAACAGCTCGTTTCCGTTGCTCTGGTACATCAGTGAGTTCGGAAGTTTTCTTCATGTCGCTGACTGCTAGGTTGACGGTGGCTGGTAGAGCCAGGATGGTCCCGCGCACCATAACAGATTGTTTTGAAGAAGATGTGGTTCAATCCCTCTCGAAATGATGTCAGCTGGATTGTCCTGTGACGTCACATGGTTCCATTGTTCTACAGATTAAAGTTGTTGTATCTCAGACACTCGGTTACCAACAAACGTTTTCCACGATGCGGGCTCTCCTGCAAGCCAAGCTAGTACTATAGTAGAATCAGTCCAATAGTAGTTTTATTCAATTTTTAGGTTAAGTGCAGTTCTAATCTTATCCATTAATTTTACAAAGAGTAATGCACCACACAGTTCAAGTCTAGGGAGGGAAATCTGTTTCAGTGGTGCTACTCTGGATTTGGAGCTTAACAGCACTACTGTTACATTATCCTTGACATCTATACTCCGCAGGTAAACAGATGCTCCAAAGGCCCTTTCTGAAGCATCAGAGAATCCGTGTAACTCATATCGTTTAATTCCTCCGTCTCCCGTCACTTTTCGAGGGATGCGAATGTCATTGAGTGATGGCAAATGTGCGTGAAACTGTTCCAAAGTGGTTAATAGCTTAGGAGGCAAACGCTGATCCCAGTCCACTTTCGCCAGCCATAAGTGTTGCAAGAAAATTTTACATTTTATTATTACTGGACCTAAGAGTCCCAAAGGATCAAAAATGGATGAAATGCAGGATAACACACTACGTTTTGTTCAGGTTGTGGTCTTTTGGATGTGACTGGTAGCTACAAACTGGAAGATGTCCGTTAGAGGATGCCACAGTAGTCCAATGGTATCTGCTCCACTCAGAGCATCATCAACATAGAAGTCTCTTCGTAATATCTCCGACGCTCTTGGGTATTGCAGTGCACCATCGTTGGCAAGTTGTACCAAGCATCTTGTGGCTAAAAATGGCGCTGCTGAGGTACCATAAGTTACAGTGGAGAGTCGATAAATCTGGATAGGTTCATTAGGAGATGAACGCCATAAAATGCGTTGCAGATCTTGGTCATCAGGATGAACTAGAATTTGCCTGTACATTTTTGTAACATCTGCAGTGAAGGCATATTTATGTGTTCTAAATCTCAAGATGATAGAATACAAGTCTTCTTGCACCGTAGGTCCAACCATCAAGATATCGTTCAGTGAGTAGTTACTAGTAGTTTTAGCAGAGGCGTTGAAGACGACTCTGACCTTAGTGGTAGTGCTGGACTGCTTAATTACAGCATGATGCGGCAGGTAATATGTTGGCTTATTAGTTTGCGTTGTCACAAGTTCCATGTGATGAAGATCAGCATATTCTGTCATGAACTCAATATAGTCCTTCTTCAAGTCTGGTTGGCGATGTAACCGCTGTTCAGTTTGACTGAGACAACGAGTGGCGTATTTAAACGAATCCCCAAGTTCCTCATGGTGTGGATTAATAGGCAGTCTTACAACATATCTTCCGGCGCTATCCCTACTGATGTTGTTCACAAAGTGTTCTTCGCACTGACTTTCTTCCTTAGAACGCGGAGTAGACATCTTTACTTCCTCTTGTTGCCAAAATCGTTCGACCTGTATGTGCAGTTCATTGCCGCGCACAAGACAAGACATTACTTTGTTGCTGGTAGACTTTAGAGAGTGTGGTGTTATCTTGCCTGATAAAATCCAGCCAAATTCAGTGTCCTGTAGTACAGGATGATTTTCTCTCGTGAGTTGACCACGATGCAGTATGTCAAAAAACACAGAAGCCCCCAGTAGTAAATCAACTTCACCTGGTGTACTAAATTGAGGATCCGCCAAGGGAATGTCCTGTGGTAGCTGCCAGTCAGACGTGTCAAGCTGTACTGTAGGGAGCTGACCAGTTATGCGAGGAAGTACAGCACAAAAATAGGGGTAGTGTAGTCTGTGACCCTGGATGTAACTTGGATTTGACAAATATGTGATGATTCAGTTGCCTTAGTATCACTAATTCCCCTTATAGGCAGTGAGTGCCGACTCAATTCAATCCCTAAGCGATCTGCCAAACGCCTGGGCATGAAATGCATTTGAGACGCACTATAAGTAGCGCTCGGCACTGATGTGCATTCCCACGGTTGTCTGTGACCACTACGAGAGCTGTTGACAATAGAACTTCTACATGAGTATAGTTGCTCTTCACAGCACAGTAGGTTTGCTGCTGAGTCTGGTTGGTTTCTGATGTAGTAGAAGCATTGTAGGAAGTACTCTGCTCCTTGTGCAACAGAGTATGTTGTCTATTATTGCAGATTCGACAATTTCCTGAACTACACTCCTTTAAAGTATGATTAGCACCCAGACAGTTAAAACAAAGTTTACACTGCTTAGTGAAATCTATTCTATTTCCAACGCTGGCTTCACGAAACTTAGGGCATTTTGTTAGGGTGTGAGAAGCCTTACAAAACTCACAATGAGTTGCTGTTGTGACAAAGGACTTCTTACTGCTCTTATCACCACCATGTTTGGATACGACCTGTTGCTTGTCGCTTGGTTTTTTTTGGGGTTGATTAGCTCCATAGTTTGACAACTATTCTCCAAGAAAGCTACTAAATCCTTCAAGCGAGGGAACTTCTTATCTGAGGATTTAGTCTCCCACTGTTTTCTTAGACCGAGGCTTATTCGATCTAGCACTAAGCGAGACAACAAAATTTCATGCAGAGGCACATCTATTTCCATTACTTCAATAGCGCTCAGGTTGCTCAGCAGTTGATTTAGCAACACACTTAAATCCTTAGCTGATTCTGTTTTAACTGACGGAAGATCTAGCAGTTGCTTAACGTGTAGGTCTACAATCAATTTGGGGTTATTATATCTCTGAACGATTCCCAAGCTACCTTGAAATTGCTTTCAGTGACAGGCAAGCTTTCAATTAATTTGTGAGGTTCTCCCGACCAGCATGATAGTAGGTAATAGTACCTCTGTTAAGGTATGGTTATTAATTACTAGGCTCTGGAAGGTATCTCGAAAATTAATAAATTCAGAAATAATTCCTGTAAAATTTGGCAGTGAAATTGTAGGGAGTCTTATTTCATACATGCTACTGGTATTTGAAGAACTAGATGTTGCGGGTGAAGTTGCACTCGAATTTGCATTCAACAGAGTTTCCATCTTAGATTCTATTTCTAGGATGAGTTCTCCAGTGGATTCCTTATCTGCATCATGAACTTCTTCGGTATTGCTAATTTCTAACTGGGTTTGAACATCGTTGTATTCCTCCTTACTTGAACATAGCAGTCTTTGCCTAACTCTAATATCATTCAGATTTGAGCCTTCGTTAAATGTACTGACAAAACTAGCTATACGCTTTATACGAGACTTAATAACTGCTCTCTTCTTTATGAGACCTTTTCGCTGGACAGGATCCATGGTGAAGGATAACAAGAAATAATGGATATATTATAAAGGACTGGGAATGCCAGACTACTTACAGATCAGGAGGATGTATCCTTCCACATCAGGGCTGAGAACCAAAGAGCACTGCGCGGCTGGGCTGCACTCTGGTGGTCACTTCTGGAACTACTGCTACGGATCTGGATTAGTACTCCTTGGAATCTCCACCAATTGGGTTGGCAAGACTGTATTCGTCCGCGCAAGATGGCGGCAACACACGCTTCAATCTCGAAGTTTAAAATGAATGAGAACTGTATTAGAACTCAGTCAATCACATCACAAGTCACAGTGTTTCATGTAGAAAATGGTTGTGAATCACATACACGGCACGTTAGTTGAAGTCACTCATTTGTACCTTACTGCGCAGTACTTAGCACATGGGTGGTTGTAAGTTTGGCGGTAAAACGAACACATTCGTACTTACACAAATGTAAACACTTTTCAATAAACTGTAATCACTAATAGGCCTAAATGCGCAGATTATGAGATGTAATATCGTCACTGAATCACATCGGGCACCGGAGGACCAAAATGTTCGGTCTCGTTTTCGAGTTGCTTACTCGTGTTGAACGAGGCCTAGCTCTTCCCAACAGTCCACGAAATGTACTTCATTAAGTGCAAAGGGAAGGCCAACATAATGTACATTACATACTTCATTTATTCACAAAACTATTAACACTGTACAAAATATGCATTAGGACGCCGTGGTCCATGTTGTAGCGCACAAACACAATACCGTTACCCACGCTCGTCCCAGTCTCGGAACTCACTGACGCCGGTGAGGCGCGTGACTCTGTCCCACGTCCACTGGGGCTGTAGCAGTCTGATTGTGCTGACCTCGGACGAAAAAAAACCACATGGCGTTCAACAGCGTATACTTGCACTCCTGAATGAAACTTCTTAAAACCTAAGAGGCCAAGGGACTATTCCCAAACTATGGAGGTTACTCGTATACAGAATAAATTTATCACATTAAGGAAGAGTAGAAAATCGGTTACGAAAACATAGTCACCTAAAATCAAAATGAAGGGGAGCTCGAGAGGGTAAAGCACTCTCTATCCCCGATTTACAGTTAAAGATATATTAAGTTTTACAAAAGCGACGGCAAATTACATGGTTGAAGACAGGTTACATAGTAAAGGCTTCGGACCTTCCCCGCGGGTTAAACTGCTGAGCTAGCAAGAAATAAAGATGTTAAGCGGCAATTACCTTATTGAAGAACTGCTGCCTGAAGAAAGATGCGCTTTCCGCGTCCTGCTACACGTCCATGCACTAAATTAAATGTTGATGATGTGGCCGAGAGACAAGAAAATCAGCAGTTTTTATACCCTCGAGGAAAATTCGAGACCTTTCATGAATAAAACAGCCACACCCATAGGTTTTTATTGGCTGGCTAAAAGTTACACATCAAAATCGAAGAAGAAAGACACGATTGGTCTAAAAATAATTACAGAAATAATTGATTGGCTAACTTCAAAACTGGCGGAAAGAAAAGATTAATATTGCCAACCCACAAATGAAAGAACGAAATTTAATAATAAGAAAACTTATGAATACAAAATTTCTTTTAAAAAAAAGTTCCTTCACTTCGCACCAGGGTGCATGTTCAGACATCTATAAGAGAATGTCCACACTTCTTGATCAATGGAAAACCAAACAAGTTGAAATCCACACAGTATTGACAAGTTCGTAATCACAAAATTTATGGTAGTGACATCTTCTGAGAAACTTATGAGTTGATCCAGTTTTTAAAGTTCAGGTTTTCTCCTGTACAGGAGGATTTATAGGCGCAGATTTAAAACTGCGGCGTAGGGGTGTACAATTTTTATTTCGAACTGCATACCCGCAGATGTACATTAAACTAGACATCTGAAAATTTCCCTCCAAGATGCAGCAGGATAATAACGATTGAACTTGGCTGCTTATTAAATGCAGTCTTATGTGCTATGTCGTCCGCCTCTGTGGTGTAGTGGTTAGTGGTTAGTGTGATTAGCTGCCACCCCCGAAGGCCCGGGTGCGATTCCCGGCTCTGCCACAAAATTTGAAAAGTGGTACGAGGGCTGGAACGGGATCCATTAGCCTCGGGAGGTCAACTGAGTAGAGGTGGTTTCGCTTCCCACCTCAGCAATCCTGGAAGTGGTTTTCCGTGGTTTGACACTTCTCCTCCAGGAAAATGCCGGGATGGTAGGTACCTACCTTAAGGCCACGGACGCTTCTTTACCTCTTCCTTGTCTATCTCTTCCAATCTTGCCACCCCCTCTCAAGGCCCCTGTTCAGCATAGCAGGTGAGGCCGCCTGGGCGAGGTGCTGGTCATCCTCCCCGGTTTTATCCCCGATCCAGAGTCTGAAGCTCCAGGACACTGTCCTTGAGGCGGTAGAGGCGGAATCCCTCGCTGAGTCCGAGGGAAAAACCGACCATGGAGGGTAAACAGATTAAGAAGAAGAAGAAGAAGAAGAAGAAGAAGAAGACGAAGAAGAAGAAGAAGAATGTAGCAGGATAAGAACGATTCAAACTTGGCTGCATCTTAAATATGCATTCTTATGTGCTATGTCAGAAATGACCATTTCTAAATGACTGGAGTGACTTTAACTTTTTTCTGTGTAGGGCCTAGATGATTACAAACTTAGAATACTCTTACTCCGAGTTTTCCTCTCGTTCTACGCTAAGCTTTTAATATTGAAAGGTGATCATTACTGTCTACTGGCTACAGGTGGAGGTAAGTTCCTTTCCCAGCTCAGCCATCCTCGAAGTGATTTTCCAATTAGAATTTGAGTGGGGCATTGAATCCAAATTCACTCGATAAACAAGCGAATAGCCGGGCTGAGTGGTTCAGACGGTTGAGGCGCTGGCCTTCTGACCCCAACTTGGCAGGTTCGTTCCTGGCTCAGTCCGGTGGTATTTGAAGGTTCTCAAATACGTCAGCCTCGTGTCGGTAGATTTACTGGCACGGAAAATAAATCCTGCAGGACTAAATTCCGGCACCACGGCGTCTCCGAAAGCCGTAAAAGTAGTTAGTGGGACGTAAAGCCAATAATATTGGAACAAGCGAATACACTAATTACTTGCCTTGAGCAACAGTCATATCCGCAATCATAGCCTTAAACTTAGTGGAAGTAATCATGTGAGTTATGACACAGAACCTCAATAATAGATAACGGATAATGAGTAAGTACTTCTCTTTTGTTCTTTGGAAATTAATGGACAAAGCCCTCATTATATTGTAATATAATCCAGTATAGTTTAATAGTCCGCCTCTGTGCGTAGTGGTTAGTGTGATTAGCTGCCACCCCCGGAGACCCGGAGTCGATTCCCGGCTCTACCAAAAATTTGAAAAGTGGGACGAGGGCTGGAACAGCGTCGGGAGGTCAAGTGATTAGAGAATGGCTCGATTCCCACCTCAGCCATGTTCGAAGTGGTTTTCCGTGCTTTCCCACTTCTCCTCCAGGCAAATACCGGATGGTACATAATTTAAGGGAGAGGGAAGCAAGCGTCCGTTACCTTGTATATCCCTTCTAATCTTACCATACCCCCACAAGGCCCGTGTTTAGCATAACAGGTGAATCCACATGGGTGAGGTACTGGTCCTCCTTCCCAGTTGTATCACCCTGACGCTAATTCTCGCGCTCCAGGACACTGCCCTTAAGGCGGTAGAAGTAAAATCCCTCACTGAGTCCGAGGGGAAAAAACCAACCCTGGAGGGTAACCGGATTGAGAAGAAAGAAAGAAAGAAAGGGTGTAATTGAGAAAGCGCTTTCTCTCTCTCTCTCTCTCTCTCTCTCTCTCTCTCTCTCTCTCTCTCTCTCTCTCTCTCTCTCTCTCTCTCCCATTGCAAACGTTAGAGTGGAAATGCAAAGACTATTAGTATGGAGAAATTACACAATAATGTAACGGAGTCCAGTAAAGTAATAGTAATATTTTCGACTCCAATATTCGAACCCCGGATCTCCTGGCTGATAATCAAAGACCTGTCCGTTATACTGTCACACCGAGAATTCCTTAATATCGAACTTCATACGCTAGGCGTGTCTCTCACTTCACATATTTATTTAACCATTATGGCAGTTTCTCGTCCATTTCGTTGTTTTCTTTTATGTTTTTCTGATATGCGAACACTTCACCAGGAACGTGTCGTTTAACAACAAGCGAGTAGCATTACTTTATGTTGTCACTGTACCACCTAAGCGGAGGATGATGATACCCAACACAGGACATCAATATTTTTCATACGTCAATTTTTTTCATTGTTCAATTGTACAGTATATATTCCCTTTTCTTAACAAATCATTCGTAAGTTATGATGTATTTAAAAAATGTGATGTATGACCAAAAATATGGCTTCGATTGAGATAGTTCGATAAAATACAGGAATCATCAGTCTTTGCCGCACAGTGCAGAAGACTGGCAATTTTTAACGACTAATCTCCTGAATTTTATTTAAAATGTGATGTATTAAAATGTAATACCGAGAAAAGTAATGGGATAATGGGCAGGGATAGAGACACCTCTTAAGAAAAACTTGGTCCATTTGGCGGAGTTGGTAGTGCCTTGTAAGGGTCCCTTGGCAGGGTTACAGCAAATACAGTATAGACAATACACGACACTTCTGGAGTTAGCCTTGTTAAAATTCGACAATTCGAAAGCGGCGCTCCTAGTGCCGTGACCTGGAAATTCGCGCTAAATTCAAATATCAATGGAAATTCATATGCGGAAATGGATAAATAAATTACGTTTATAAAGAAAGTGTTATTAAAATATTAACTTCAAATTGATAAAGCAATTCTGGATAAATGAAAGAATTATTTAACAGGTTATTGTAGACTGAAATTAGACATATAACCAAGATGTGAAATGCATTGCTGTAAAAGGGCTTGATCTTTCATTTATGAATCACTTTTTTTTTTTTTTTTTTTTTTTTTTGCGTTAGCATTCCTGCCTCAACGTTTCCGGTTAGATTTGTGTGTTCCCTCGTTTTGAAAACATTGTACCATCACATTAAGACACTTGTCAATAAACAGATCGGCACATTTCTGTATTTTTCTCTTGGAAGGACTACCCCTTTTGGAAGGGTCGGCAGCATTTGATGTTTCATATTTTGGGGGGAGATATGTGTTGGTAAAAATCACGGCTTTAATCTGAGGAGAAAAGGGTATGGGAGTATTCTGCCCGAAGGCAGGTCCGAACCTCCGCAGAGGTGTGCCTGAGGCGGAGTTTACGTACGATAGTGTGGCCAGTTCCTTTCCACTCCTTCATTCCCTTACCCGCTACCAACAGCGCGTGGCAACCCATCCAAATCCTGACCACGCCCAATGTTACTTAACTTTGGAAATCTCACGGGATCCGGTGTTCCAGCACGGCTACAGCCGTTGGCTAGAGTGATAAAATAAATAAAAACGGAATATTTATGTAGAATTTGAATAAGAATTTAACATACTTTTCGCTATATAGTTTGGGATTTGTAAAGTCGCTGATCTGATAATTATCTGAACAGATCGTATGGTGATATGAGGGAGCGAAGCCTAGCACACCTACTCACCCGGTCCCCACACCAGTCGGACATCCAGAAGGGTGACGCGCGAGGTTAGGCGAGGGGAGAGGGACGCAGCATTTGGACTGCAATATCACTTTCCGATGCCTTGATCTCAGATACACATGCGACGTTTGTTCTCACTGCTTTCAAGTTTTTAAATAGAACAATGGTGTCAGATGCTTACATTATAATGTGCTTTAGACTTCCATCGTTCTCATTTGGGGTTTGGGCTTCACCGATAGCCTCGGTAGCCCTCAGTATACGCCACTGAAAACGAGGTTCTTGAGCTAATGGAACAAGGGATCTTGGACGTGCCTTGTGTGAACATTCAAAGAACTGTTATGAGAAAGATAGGAGTAGCAATAGATCTTGAAAACAAGAATGGCAGCCTCAGTCTGCATAAGAGCGTGAAATAGATAACGTTCAGTAGCCGGAAGCGAATGAACGGGAAACTAGTCGACAGTGAAAACAAATTTGTTGTGGATAAGAAAGACTTACGTCGTACATCTCTTCAGAGATGATCGCTCAGATTGGTTTGCTCTTGATGACCAGTGTGAAGGGACTGATGAAAACATTGTCGGCATTGTTAAGAACAGTGAAAAAAGAAACAGAAGAGGAAGAAAACGGTAGTTGAAGAAGGTGGTGTTAAAATAACACACAATGAAAGGTAACAAGAACACTCCATATGTTGCTTTTGCAGAGAATACGAGGCATGAAGGCGTACATACTGTACATACATTTCCATTTTTAGGAACAACATCCTGTATTTATTTACAGGATATGCATTTCATATGTAAAACATTAAAACAACTCTAGATGATAAGGAAGATATGATAAACAGTACATAGCGTGGCATTTCAGTGCTGAAGAGGTGGTGTCTTAGGATCTTGATGGAGCCTCGGAGGACGAGAGTTACGATTTCAAGGATAAACTTCATTGGAGGTTGGAAGCGCTTCCATGTGGCGACAAAGTGATAAGGTACGGTACCACGAGCTCCGACCATTACTCCTATTGTAGCCGTCCAGGCTTCTCCAGCCATACTAATTTATTGTACAGTCCAATTACGTGATATCACTCGATATCAAGATTATCCGTCATCGGCTATTATTCATAAAAACATATTAATTTAACTTCATTCAATTGTAAATAAGGCTTTTGGAATCATATTGTATATATTAAAACATAATTTATTATTTAAATTATAAGATAGGAATTCATTATATACTGTACATATGGTCAATATGTTGAGACAGAGTTTGTGTCATTTCATCTCATACTTGTGTATACGGAAAAGTTATTCTTGACGCTGGAAATTCCGGATGACTCACTTGGGTTTAACTCATGAGTACTGTACTATACAGCGACCCGCGTGCAAGGCTAGCAAGCTAGGCGACTGCATCATCGCCACGCCTACTGGCTACTTGTAAAGAATGAAGAGAGGGAAGATATGATATGAGATCAACGAATCAGATGCTTCGTTGTATAGAGACTGGGTATGGAGCTGTTACCAAGAGGGGTGAGAGCTCGCGTATATTATCTGGCGCGGAGCAATCCTCTAGACACAACTTTATTATTTTGGAAAAATGAGTGGTCGCTTAGACACAACTACTTTATTTTTTGGAACAGTGAGTGGACGCTTCGAGACACAATTACAATTATATTTTTGGTACAGTGTGTTGTCGCTTCAAGACACAGTACGTAGCTGCTGTGATGTTGTCGGATCAGGGTGAGACGAAACAAGCATACGGCTTGTGATATATTCTATAATTATTCTGGACGAAGAACTACGTTAGTTCAAGTCCACGGTACTTGGTACAAGTCTGTATTATATCAGGAGAATAGCTAAGTTGGATTGAGATTTCTGATAACATGGAAAAATTCATAACTCTGAATTTTCACCTCCTACGATCAACGGAGATCAATTTTCACTAGCATAGGGCCAACGTCTAATTTAAAGACTAGGCAATTAGGAAGTGCTAGTCCAGATAGCCCCAACCATATCGCAGAAGGAAGGAAGGATGTCCATGGAGCCAGTCTGCAACGAGAAAAGAGGAACGAGTAACCATGGAATACAGATGACCACAACGGAAGCTACAATTGGTGAGCCACAATTAGACAATGCAAGCAACAGTAAATTACAGTAACGTTAAATCCTTAATTCTCTCCAAGCTAAAAGGTACTTTTCCGACTCATCTCATCTTTTGCTTAATAAATTCATTTGACCAGATATTGCGTTAATTTTCTTTCTCAAAGCGATACTTAATGGTTAATTATTTAAAATCCTACCCCTGTGATTTAAGTATAAGTCTCTATGCTATTAAATATAAATTTTTCTACGCTGGTGCCCAAACATTACATAGAGAAATGGGAAATCATGGAATGATAATTGATTTTATTTGCGTGGCAATTTGCGGGCAAGCCACATATAGTTATATTTATATTCATGTGTCCCCAGCTATTAACTTTCGTCTCCTCAAGTGTGAAGGTTAGGAAAGCGAACAGTTACACTATTAACTTGATTTCCTGAAGGTAGTATTTAGGTTTGTACTAAGGGATAGTGGATTTGTATTTTTTTAATCCTTTCTAGATTGACCTCCTCTGGCTGACCGATATGGTGTTCGAACCTGACAGTCGGATCTAAGATGAAACCCTGAGAACTGTTGTCTTGATGTCAATTCTCTGCGAACTGTCGTTTATGGCCAGTCCGTGTACCTCATCATGTACGTTGAATCCCTACTTTCTCAGTTCTTCGGTAATGAAGGATCTGATCTGTTGGTCCTGCGTGTTTTCCTTAGCAGCTCCCCGCGTCTGCAGAATCCCAAGACATGACGAATAGTTTCTTTCTCTCCGTGGCAATGCCGACAGAGGTTGTTGTCCAGGGATCTGCCTTGCACTGAACGCACCGCAGATACATTAGCAAAGACAGTCGGCAGGCGAGCACAATTCTATTGCAAACTTTTAGAAACAAATTTCTATCTATATCAACATCGTTCTATGTTCAAACTAGCAGTCACCCGCGGCTTCGCTCGCGTCGATTTCGTAATTTGATAAAAGTAATTGTTCCTCGGCACTGTACTAAGACATTATCTGAAAATTCCTAACAACTCACCGAAAAATATAGTTTCATTTACCCCAGAAACTCTTTGTAAATCACGTTTGAGGTATTGCCTCTTGAGGCTAAGACGACCATGCGACACAGAACTGTACACGTGAGAAACAGTCTTGTCTCAAGTCGAAAAAATACACATTTCTTTATTTTTAAAGGAGATTCCAAATAACAATTTCCATGTCTGTAACATTTTCATTTTTTGAGATATAAGTATCCTCATAAAAAATAATTCAACTCACTTTTCAACTTCCTTTTAGCCCCGTTAAGAGCCTTTTCCGAAAACAAAACGTACCTGAACTTTCCAAATACCAAGTTTCTTGTCTCTAACATATTAAGTTCCTGACATATACTGTAGATATACCAGTACTAATTTTAAAAACTCACCCGTTTTTTCAATTCACATCAGCACCTTAAATGGATTATCCGAAAGCAAAAAAATACGTCTTTCATTTTTTAAAGGGGATTACAAATACCAGTTTTCACGTCTGTACGTCTGTAACACCTTCAGTTTTTGAGATATAAGTATTCTCATAAAAATAATTCAAATTCTTCTTCACTTCTTTCCACTCCTTTCCCCGATTAAGTGGACTTTCAGAAAACAAAAAGTACGTGTTTCTTTATTTTTGTTCCATGGATTATCGTGCATCGCAGAGGTGAAAGAAGGTGCCGGGATGAATGGGTCTAACTGCAATGTCAAGAATTGAATTTAAAACTTATACTGAAGGCTATATTTTCAAAAAATTTAAACTTAACTATTTTTACAGGTACAAGTAGCAAACATTAAACAAGATGGGGAAAATCCAAGATTAGTAGTTTTACATGGGCTCAAGCCCTCGAGTCACTTTTCCTGAGCTCCTAGCTCAAATTTACAAAAGAGCACAAATTTATACAACGGCAGAAATCCCCTAATACATAGAGCACTTGCTCCCTAAATTACAATATCAAGCCTCCCAGAGGCACTTTTACAACACTTGCTCTCAGTTTACCAACCCTACTCAAGGCAACATAGCATGATATTTCAATAATCTCTGGCCTTACAAGGCACTATTTACAAATAGAAATTTTATTACACAGAGGAATCTAGTACCCAACCTACAGGGCCTTAGTGAAAAAGAACAGGTTAAATAAACGGTCCGAGTACAATTTGAATGGAGTCAATGACTGAGCTCCAAAACATATATATATTTAAGACCTATAGGGCGCTTGGACGACGAAACAGGGGATATTCCCAAACTACTGAGGTTGCTCGGATGGAAATAACATTAATACATTGCAGAAACGAAAGGTTACAAAACGTGGCACCGCAAACCAAGATGAAGGGGAGCTCGAGAGGGTAATTCACTCTCTATCCCCAATTTACAGTAAAGATAGTATTAAGTTATTACGTTAGCCGGAAGAAGTTACATTTTTAGAAAAGTAGTAGATAATTCGGACCTTTCTCTCGGGTTTAAACTGCGGAGATAGCAAGAAAGAAAGAAAGATGCTATGTGGCCATTACCTTGTCGAAGTTATAGCAGCTGACGAAGACGCCGGCCGCCTCCTGCTCGACGCACACACTTAGTAAGATGACGATCAATTGGCCAAGAGACGTGCAAATCCGCAGTTTATAAACCCTCGGGGAAGTTCGAGACCATTCAAGATTAAACTAGCCACATTCTCTCATTTTTATTGGGTAATTTCAAAGTTGCACTCAAGATGGAAGAAGAACGCTGTGATAGTTTGAAAATTAATTACAGTAATTTGGGATTGGCTAGATTCAAAACTGGCGGAAAGAAAAGATAAATATTGCCAACCCCAAAATAAATGAACGTCAATCAGTAAAAAAAAACTTATGAATACACAACTTCTTTAAATCAAAAGTTCTTTCACTTCGCACCAGGGTGCATGATCATAGTTTTTAGTAGTGACATCTGTGGAAGAATGTCCAAATTTCTTGATGTATGGAAAACAAACAAGTAGAAATTCACACAGTTTAGGAAACATCACAATAACAAAAATACATCAGATTTTAGTGGTGACATCTTCTGAGTAAAGTTCTAAGTAGGTATAATTTCAGTTTCGCAGTTTTTCCAATAGAGGATTTCTTTTAGGCGCTAATTTTGAATGCGCGGCGTAGAGGTGTACGTCCAGCTACAGACATCCCCCACCAAATGTCCTTCCTTGGGGTGACACAGAAGAATTTTCAAAAGAAAAAGGTATTTCCAGTCGAAGAAAAGTTTTTTTTTGGAAGTTGATATGTAGAAGGTAGTTTAACTCCAGATTTAGTGTGTCCTTGTAGTCATAGAAGATTAAATACATGTGAATATTTTTGACGCTAAGGCCTGCCGCCGCTGCCGATATCCAGTCGAGGTCGCCCGGACCCCTCAAGTACCCTCAGATACACCTCTCCCGCTACTATGAGAGGGGTAGTCGGGGTGATGGACGCCGCAGATTAGAAGTATCTATACAGTCTCCAGATGAGTTGGCGGTAGGGGCACCGCACTTCAGCCTTTCCCGCGAGATGGACTCCGGCGCGCCGTTCAGAAGGAGGCCTTACTAGAGCGAAGAGGGCCCTTTCTTCTCCCCGGTGTCCCTCACAAGAAGTTAAAATGCGGCGGCAGCCAGCTGAGGGGGCACTGAAACAGTAAGATCTCGGCGACAGAAAAGTGTTGTTGGAGACTTGAGAGTACGATCTTTATTGGTGATGCTGAGGGGCGAGCGGCGTGGACGTTTGTGTATGCCAATGGTGTGGGTATGCAGGAGACGGGAGCTTGGTAATGGTCACTTAGGAATTGACAGCAGGAAAACCAGAGGGGAAGATCGTACATGGAGTTTATATATATATTGAAACGGTAACACCCTACGAGCATTCACGTTTCATTCTTTTATTAAGAGAAGCTCGCTAACACCCGGCCGTAAGCATTTAAAACTTGCGCCGAGCGCACAGGCATAGTGGGAACTGCGAGCAAGTTCGCGACGTTCTATAACACCGGCCAAGGACAAGCGACGTCACGCAGAAGGTTCCTTCGTGTTCCATTGTTGCATGAACGAAATATAAGCGAGTCGCCAGCCTGGGGTAAGGCAGAATGTAAGCAGAGAGAGCCTGCAGTAAAGCAGAGAGAGTGTGCGGTATGCAACGGCAGTGTGCTGAAGGCAGAGAGTGGAGTGAGTCGGCAGTAAGCCGTGAGTCAGTGAGTGTGTGCAAGTAAGCACGTCGCGACATAATTCGTCTCTCGGTCCGTCTGTATACTTAATTTCATTTAAAGACTGTGTTCTCGTATGAACTGTGCCTGCCTTGATTTCGTTCAAAGACTGTGTGAAAACAGCGGTAGTATTTCTAGCCAGCCTTAATTTCATTTAAAGACTGTGTTCTCGTATGAACTGTGCCTGCCTTGATTTCGTTCAAAGACTGTGTGAAAACAGCGGTAGTATTTCTAGCCAGCCTTAATTTCATTTAAAGACTGTGTTCTCGTATGAACTGTGCCTGCCTTGATTTCGTTCAAAGACTGTGTGAAAACAGCGGTAGTATTTCTAGCCAGCCTTAATTTCATTTAAAGACTGTGTTCTCGTATGAACTGTGCCTGCCTTGATTTCGTTCAAAGACTGTGTGAAAACAGCGGTAGTATTTCTAGCCAGCCTTAATTTCATTTAAAGACTGTGTTCTCGTATGAACTGTGCCTGCCTTGATTTCGTTCAAAGACTGTGTGAAAACAGCGGTAGTATTTCTAGCCAGCCTTAATTTCATTTAAAGACTGTGTTCTCACATTAACTGTGCCAGCATTGATTTCGTTCAAAGACTGTGTGAAAACAGCGGTAGTATTTCTAGCCAGCCTTAATTTCATTTAAAGACTGTGTTCTTGCATTAACTGTGCCAGCATTGACTTCGTTTAAAGACTGTGTGAAAACAGCGGTAGTATTTCTAGCCAGCCTTAATTTCATTTAAAGACTGTGTTCTCGTATGAACTGTGCCAGCATTGATTTCGTTCAAAGACTGTGTGAAAACAGCGGCAGTGTTTCTAGCCAGCCTCAATTTCATTTAAAGACTGTGTCTATCCGTTGAACTGTGTTGCATTATGATCTTAAGTGCCAGTGATAATCTAAAAATCACGACGTACTGGAACTTGGACTGTCATTTATTTCAACAAGTGTATTGTGCTGGTGGAGTACAGTGCAGAGACTGTACTCGATAAATTTAATTTTCTTTATGAAGTGCTTGATCACTGCACCTCGGAAGGTCCTAGATTGTTTCATTTGCGTATTATTCCAAATACGAACTGTGACTCTAACTTTATCCTTGCTGCTGTGGGAACTATTTCGGCGTGCTTCGCCTTAGGGAAGTGTCACACCAGTACCCCATGACGTCAAATGTGGAAGCTCCACATTTCCCCGTTCCTGCCTCCGGTTCGAGTCATCAACACTAATACAAACACCAACGACGGAAGACAACGCCGACGCCGACCGCAAGACGACGCAGCCGCCGCGGGACAACGTCCTCTTCACGCCCTCTGGGACAACTCTACGATTCAACTGTAAAAGGTGACATAATTCTTTGCCTATTTATTGAATAAACTGAAGGATCCACTTAATCATGAATTTTTCTTTCACTACCCTTCTCCCTTACTCTCTTAGCATGGGCCGTACACGCCTTGTCGTTCCTCATGCTCTCCGATAAACTGAAGTACGGGCGTTCCTGTTACAATATATATATATATAATAAAATAATTTGTGGCAGAAGGCCTTCCAAAAGTTACAACCTTCAAACTGCTGCTAAACGTTGATGGCTAAGTTAACAATGGCATTACACAGGTTTCACCTGAGATAGGTGAACTCTAAAGATCCTCTCTGTGGCTTGATTGCTTACTATAATAAGGTAACAGGTGTCAAAAATACAATATGATGCACGGCCCATGAAATCTGGGGGCAAGCTTGCCCGCGGGAACAAAATTCCTAACCATGACTTGATCTCCTACTTTTAAATTTGTGGGCCTCCGTCCACGATCATATCTTTCCCTAAACTTTTCATGAGAAACCTTCAGGTTGTGCTTAGCCTTTTTCCATAGATCTCTAATATTATCGGGATCTATTGTCTCTGGAAGGATATAATTAAGTGTCCAAAGGTTAGAGAGCGGCATGTTAGGCACAAATTTAAACATCAGAGAAGCAGGAGTGAACTTATGGGACTCATGAACCGCCGTATTCAAAGCGAAGGCCAACCAATGCAGGGATGTAACCCACCTGGAATGATCATCATGATGAAATGCAATGAGAGCCGATCTCAGATTACGATTGACCCGCTCAGCCAGAGATGTTTGGGGATAATACACCGATGTAGTTACATGTGATATAGACAGATCAAAACAGAATTTACGGAAGAGGTTGGAAGTAAATGCTTTAGCATTATCAGAAACTATATATTGATTGACAAGGACCAAAAGAAGCAAAGATGGTATTTAAACAAGAAATGGTGGACTGAGCCGTAACCAGCTTAGTCGGAAATAACCAGGAGTACCTAGTAAAACCATCTACACAAACTAGATTGGCGCGACGCTTGATAAGAAGATAATAGACCTAGCTTAGTGGACAAGGTGGGCTTACTAAGCAAGCAAGATTTACAAGCTTTTACCAGTTCTCGAATTTCACCGTCCATACCTTTCCAGATAAACATCTTTCGGATCTTTTCTCTAGTTTTGAAGATGTCTAAATGCCTCCCCCCCAATGGGGTCTCTTAATAATACTTGAAGACCATAGGCACAAGAACAGCTGGAACCACTACTTTCATCTTTTGGTCATGCCTCGACGGGCAACACAAAACACCGTTCCTCAACACATAAGGGACGACATGTTCCCCAAAAGAAAGGGTTTCCGTAATAGAAGCCAGCACAGGATCTTCACGCTGATATTTTTCAATATTCCTAAACAACGTGGGGCATCAGTTAGAATGGCATTCACACCCGAAGGTATGGGCGTGGGAAGAGAAGAATTACCTTCCTGTTCGGAGGTCTCCACATCATGAGCAAACATGCGGCTTCCGCAACAACATTTTCAGATGCCCTTATATGCCTAACATCAAATTGGAAGGCAGAAATCCTGATGGCCCAAAAGGCTATACGACCAGTACGACCAGTACGACGCGGCCTAGCTAAGACCCAACTTAAGGCTTGGTTATCTGTTTCCAGGTCGAACTTGACATGTTCCAGATAGAGGCGGAACTTCTGTAATGCAAATAAGACTGCCAAACCCTCAAGTTCATAGATGGAATATTTGGCCTCTTGAGCCGATAATGTCCTAGATCCATAGGCGATGGGTCGCCTCCCTAGTTCAGTCTCTTGAAGAAGGACTGCAGCTACCGCCGACGACGACGCGTCGGTTTGGACGATGAATTTCTTAGCGAAATCAGGCATAGCAAAAACAGGGGCGTTGCAAAGAGCTAATTTCAGGTCTTCAAAAGCGGCTTGATGAGACGACCCCCACTCAAATTTGACGCCTTTCCTACGAAGTAAGTTCAAGGGCGCCGCTCTGTTAGCGAAGTTGGGAATAAATTTCCTGAAGAAATTCACCATGCCGATGAACCTGGCAATACCTTTGATGTCCTTAGGTGGTTTGAAATCACGAATGGCCTGTGTCCTTGAATGATCAATCGAAACACCATCGGGCGACACAATATGCCCTAGGAATGACATGGAAGGTTTAGCAAAAGCTACCTTAGATAACTTCACAGTCATCCCGGCCTTACGAAGGCGATTAAGGACCTCCTTTAGCTGATCAAGGTGTTCTACAAAGGTCTCAGAAAATACGACGACATCATCCAGATAATGATACAAGTATTCAAACTTGATGTCGGAGAAGGCCCTATCTAGCAGTCTCGTGAGCACACCTGCCCCGTGGGGAGCCCGAATGGCACGCGGTTGTACTCATACAAGTTCCAATCCGTGGCAAAAGCCGTTAGATGTTTTGATTCTTCGGCTAGAGGGATCTGATTGTACGTCTAAGATGGTGAAGAACTTAGCTTTCCGAAACCATGAAAAACCAGAGTGGAGGTCGGGAAGAGGCACATATTGTAACACCACCTTTCGATTTAAAGCCCTATAGTCAATCACAGGCCTGAAGCCACCTTGGGGTTTCGGAGCCAGGAAGATGGGCGATGAATACGCCTACTTAGAAGGTCGAATAATACCGTCTTTTAACATCTGGTCGATGATCTCTTTAAGAGCCTTCATTTTAGGTGGAGACGGCCTATAGGGTGGAAATCCAACCGGGATCGAATCCGTAACCTCAATCTTGTATTCAATAAGGTCAGTAACACCTAGAGTATCGGAAAATACATCCGGAAAAGACTGACACAACTTACGAATACTATCAGCCTGCTCCTCAGGTAGATATCTAAGGTCTAACAACATCTCATCCTGGGTAGGCGAAACAGATGAACATGATGCAGAATTAAACTTAAGCAAAGGAATTTTACAGTTATTAGCAAATTTGAAGGTGCACGACTTGCTCTGAATGTCGAGCACCAGACCAGTAGAAGACATAAAATCCGCTCTCAATATTACCGGGCAAGACAAGTTCTTAGCAACAAACAATTTAGCTTTCCAGGTGAATTTAGAGATTCGAATTTTGGCAAGGATAAACCCTAAAATTTCTAAGGTAGAGGAGTTAGCCGAAACGCATTGAACTGAAGACGAACAATAATCAGAAAATTTACAAACAGACTTTAATTTAGAATACTAGTCAGCCGAAATAATAGAACGAACTATCCCAGAGTCTAATAGAGCGGTAACGGGCTCACTATTCAATTCCACTTTCAGAGAAGGTACAAGTGCCGGGGTCTCCGCCGCAATCCTAAGGCATTCTTTAAGGCATTCAAATGCGCGGTTAGAAGAACTTCTACCCTTTTCCGGGCTTTCGGTGGTTTTAACCGAGGCTGAGTCTTGTAAAGATGAATTTGCCGACTCAGCCACTCAGTCACTTTCGATTATTCGAGTTGGTGGAGTTTGTACCAGAAGTTGAACAGGAGGGGGTGCTATTGGCATTAGGGCAATTCTTGGCGAGATGATTAAAGGAGCCACACTTGAAACATCCTTGTGATGAACCTACTCCATTCTTTGTCCGACTGGATTTAATCAAGGGGCACTTGTTACGCAGATGATCTGTCGACCCACAAGCATAGCATTTGCGGGTGGTGAAAGTTCGGCGAGGTTGAGGCCGAAAGTTACTTGAAGACGGAGGCCCACTCGTAAGGTGTCGGCATACCTAACTCCTTCGGCTGAGACCTCCATAGACTCTAATTCAGAAAACGTTTGAGGACATGACGCAAAACACAAGTACGACCTGTAGGGCGGGGAAATCCCTTCAACAATTGTCTGCACGATTTGATCTTCAGAGAATTGAAGAGCGAATACCCTGGTGTAGAACTTAATGTCCTGAATGAAGTCTGCGAGATTTTCATCTCGTCGCTGTACTCTGTAATATTACCTTTGAATTAAGGAAGACATGGCTCGAGCCGGAATGAGATTAGTCGGCAGATGTGCGTGGAAGTCTTCTAAAGAAGATTGTTCAGCTATTGCTCTATTTTGTCCGAGAGGACACCTATGGAGTAAGGGCAAATAATTTGAAGAATTTGAGAAGGAGAGAGAGAAAACACTAGAGCGTGATCTTGAAATTCAACTAAGAATCTTAAAAATGAAATGACATCATTAGTAGAATTAATAGAAAATTTAGAAATTCCCCTAAGCAACATAGGCAAAGGATAAGGCAAACTACTAAACCCGGGTGACATAATAGGCAACGGCCTAGGGGGTGAAGAAGCTTCAGACACAGCGTTATTTAAAAAGAATGGTGGAATGGATGTACGACGATCAGGCTCATTTCCTAATGGGGCAGATGTTTGTTGCGCTGCTATAGATTTTCTGTTTTCTTCTCCCTTGGAATAATCTTACTCACTTACGATGTTTACCACAGTGGGTTGGTCAGTTTTGGGAGCAGCTGCCCCAGTTAATAATTGGCTAACTTTATTGGACATTTTTGATAGATAATCCACTAAATTGCTCGCCTCCTTAGCATGATCTCCTTTAGTTCTAGAGACAATAGATCGCTCATCCTGTTATAAAAGTGGAACAATCTTGCCTGCATCTTTTAAGTTGGTTAGGAGATGGATCACTCACTTCAAAAAAACTTACTACAGAAGCTAGCTCGGTGTGTTGTCCGTGATAGTGGAGAGTGCCTCATCAATTTCCTTCTCTCCCAAAGTTCTAAGTAGGTATAATTTCAGTTTCGCAGTTTTGCCAATAGAGGAGTTCTTTTAGGCGCTAATTTTGAATGCGCGACGTAGAGGTGTACCTCCCGGTACAATTTTTAAAGGAAATTGAAAATACCATCTATCACGTCTGTGACAGCTTCAGATTTTAAGATATAAGTATCCTCATGCACGGAATTCAACTCCTCCTTTACTTATTTTCAAACCCTTTAAGTCTATTTTCCAAAAACAAAAAATAGGTACCTTTATTTTTGAAGGAGATTCCAAATACCAATTTTCACGTCTGTAATATCGTTAGTTTTTGAGATATAGATATCCTCATTAAAAATTTCACCCCCCTTTTCACCTCCTTAGCGACGGAATACCCGAAAATCCTTCCTTAGTGAGCACCTACACCCTAATATAAATGTATCCTCAACATTTCATTTCTTTATGTCCAGTAGTTCTGGCTTGGCGATGATGAGTCAGTCAGTCAGTCAGTCAGTCAGTCAGTCAGTCAGTCAGTCAGTCAGTCATTCAGTACATGTTCTTTTATATATATATGTTTAATTGTAATGTACAGTTAATGTATGTATGTCTACCCCTTAATTCTGTTCTTTGGTACGGGGCGAGGAATGAGGTGATATAACATTTAGGGCATGTTTTTGCGGCCAGATGCCCCTCCTGATGCCAACCTCAGTTGAGGATCTAATGAAAATGAAATGACTTATTGTGAATGAATTTGGGTAAAATGGTGAAAGTAATTCGTCCGTGGCGTGTGAAAACTAAGTGTCGTGGCATTTGCGTGGAAGTGAAAATAATGCTAACATCAACGGTTAAGAGATAAGAATTTCATATTGTACCGTACTGAACTGAGTTCAGTATTAAGTTAAAAGAATGTATACAATGATTCCACCTTTCAATACTATTAAATTACGAAATGTAAGTTTACATTCATATTTAATTAAAATTGGTAGCGGTTTCGACCAGAATTCATGGTCATCATCAGCCACTTACATATAAATGTAAAACAATGCAGAGAAAAATAAAATGTGAAGTTGAAATAATTCTGTTTGGTTTATGTTAGTGAAGCACTAAAATCTTTAAGGAGCACTGTGCGTTGAAATATAGCCAAAATAAATACAAATAAGATGCACGGGTAAAAATGAAGTTTAGATGATGCTGTCAGATGCAGTTTATTTAGCACTATAACACATAAGGGAGCACTGTGGGTTGAGATTTCAAAGTTATGTAGAAGTCTAAAGTCAAATACGTATTTTTAGTTGTAGTTTATGAGGCACTGTATAATTTTAAGTATCAGTAATGCGTGTCTATGAAGAAGTCGTAAATCAAATACGTTATTAAGACATACATGTTAGAGAGCACTGTGTGTGAAGAAGACTCAAATACGCGCTTAAATGTAGTATGGAGTAAGTACTTGAAGAGTTCAGTTGCAGTTTATGAGGCACTGTATAATTTTAGAGATTAGCAATGCATATCAATAGATCCAAATATAATGAAGGATATCAAATACGTCAAATACTGCGTGTTGATAGATCCAAAAATTATGTAAAAGTCGTAGATCAAATATGAACTTGAAGTACGGAGCAAGTTCCTTTTTTTTTTTTTTGCTAGTGGGTTTACGTCGCATCGACACAGATAGGTCTTATGGCGACGATGGGATAGGAAAGACCTGGGAGTTGGAAGGAAGCTGCCGTGGCCTTAATTGAGGTACAGCCCCAGCATTTGCCTAGTGTGAAAATGGGAAACCACGGGAAACCATATTCAGGGTTGTCGACAGTGGGATTCGAACCCACTATCTCCCGGATGCAAGCTCACAGCCGCGTGCCCCTAACCGCACGGTCAACTTGCCCGGTGAGCAAGTTCTTGAAGACTAGATCGGCACTGTGCTTCCAAAAGTTACGTTAGATTAATGAAGTTATTGAAACATATGACATAAAAAATAAAATTAAAAGCTTATTTTAATAGTATTGAAAGGTGGAACCATTATATACCTTCTTTTAACTTAATATTAATATCAACGGTATCAATAATAATACCTCTGTAAGCAATTCACGTTAACGTTTTTTCTTCTTTCCCTTTTAACCTACATTCCTGCCGGATAAGCGGGACTATACTGCACTTAGTTAATACAAAGAATTTCTTTATTCCATTGTATGAGATCAATAACCATTCACTTACTAACACAACTATTAAATGTTTTCATTCCTCCCCTGAAGGGGGAGGCGGGCCTCTTAGACGGTGACGCCGTTTCTCAGGCCAGGAGATTTGCATCGGAGGTGAGAGGGTTGACGGCCGTGGCCTATACTAGGAACTGTGCCGCATTAGCTTTAGTGCAGGAGAATGGGAAACCACGGAAAACCATTCTCAAAGCAGACAAAAACTGATGTGAAAATAGGTTTTTGACGAGTAGAAAACGCGTCTTTTGCGGGTTTTTCTAACATGTTGAACGAATTGACTTGAAAGTTTTTTGATCTCGTGACTTCAATTGCTACTAAATCTATGTTTTAAGTTCATTTTGCCTAATGAAAATACACAGTCTGTTGAACAGGTCAGGAATGGAATGAATGGAGCCCCTATCTACCGGCGAGGATAGGAATGGTGCCAGCTGCCGAAACCTGTCGCACTCCTCTGGGGCAATGATTAATGACTGACAGATGAAATAAAATGATATTGGAGAGTGTTGCTGGAATTAAAGATGACAGGGAAAACCGGTGTACCCGGATAAAAGCTTGTCCCATCTCCGCTTTGTTCATCACATGAAGTGACCGGGATTTGAACAGCGGAACCCAGTGGTGAGAGGCCGGCGCCCTGCCGCCTGAGCCACGGAGGCTTCTCGTTTTTTTTTTTTCTAATCCGAGATAAAAATAGGGCAAACTTTCGAAGTTTGCACTAAGTATAAAATGAAATAAATACTAATACTACTACTATGTCATTATACACGTACAATTGACCTTTTGAATTCATTAGATTTATCTCCAGTGTGCCGTGAAATAGCGTGCAGGAAACTGTCCCTGCGTATGACTCGTTTTAATCCGGCTCTCGTTTAATCGTGTTTATTCAGAAGACAGCATTCCATTTGTGTATGCTCTGCTCTTCGTTTCACCGTCATGTATGCAAGGTCAGGTTCAAGTTGGAGGTTATGGGGATGTTTATCGCACCATGAATTGGGCCCACTCACTGACGTGACCATTAACACGATCTAGCATGTTTATTTAAACATTCTGGATGATCGGGTGTTGCATTTCATTCAACATTTGCGTGATGAATATTTTATTGATACGCCGATTTTTCGAGATGACAATAGCAAAGTTCATCGGGCTGAACGCATATGTGACTGGTTTTATGAGAACATCCCCAACATTATTACATCTCGATTGGCCAACAAAATCACCGGACTTGAACCCCATTGAAAATCTGTGGGACATGTTGGAACAGAGGGTAACACGCCAATATCAGTATCCCCGCAATTTGGTGGAATTGCGCGATCAAATCCCCAGCGAGTGCCTTAACCTGGATGAGACGTACCTGCACAACCGTGTGGATTCACTTCCTAACCGAATCCAGGCGGTTATCAAGTCAACAGGCGGAGTTTCGCGGTATTAAATGATGCTTGAAATGATTTATCCATGGGTGACTATTTTTTTTTTTTTTTTTTTTTTTGTCCGGTGAGCTTACATCGCACCGTAGCAGAAATGTGAAAATATAAATTAATATAAAATATAATTACTACATCAGAACCAGAAGTTTTTTCAGCTCTGGATGAGGTACTTTCTTATCTCCCAAGTACTTCCAAAGACATTCCAACGAAGTTTTTAAAATTAAACACAGACATTCTTCCAAATGGCACTCTTTTCAGTACTTCCCTCACCCCTAAGACGTCTAGAATTAGCGATCAGTATTTTAAGAACCAATTAATTTATATGCGAAGTAAATGGAAAATTGCCGGGATGAGTATCTCGGTCGGTAGAGCGCTGGCCTTCTGAGCCCAACTTGGCAGGTTCGATCTTGGCTCATTCTGGTAGTATTTGAAGGTGATCAAATACGTCAGACTCGTGTCAGTAATTTAATGGCATGTTAACTGCGGAACAAAATTCCGGCACCTCGGCGTCTCCAAACACCGTAAAAGAAGTTACTAGGACGTAAAATCAACAACAGTATTACACGGAAAATCATTTCAAAAGCTAAAAGTCATTAACTAAAATTAAAAAAGGTGGAAAAATTCATTTCGGAAATTTCAAGGTATCATGTTTAGTCTCAGCAAGTGATGAAAGCTACTAAGATAGGGGGGGTCCATATTTCGTCCCCTTAGCAGATATGGACTTGTAGAAATTCAGGAATATTATGGACAAGGCTAAACATTTATATATATTACTGAATATATTCTCTACTTACGGGTAAGTTACAATGAAACTGTTATAACGTAAGGTAGGTAATATTTGATATAAACACTACGAAAACTAAACTACCAAAAATGTGTTCGTAATTTCGCCCCCCATCAAATATATATTTCCTTTCTAACCTAACCAAACACTTTCCCTATAATGAATTATTTGAAGGCCATTTTTGAAAAATATTTTTGGTGTCCTTTTTCAACATAGTCTTTCAGCGTTGCTCGTGGGATGTTAAACGCTTTACTTGCACGTCTGTAACCCATTATCTTGTCCCTGACTGCCTTAATAGCCTTTTTCATACACTCTTTATCCCACTGCTTGCGTTTTCCCATCTGAAAATAATAATAAATTTCATAAATAACAAATAAAATGTAGGGGACGAAATTACGAAGATCCCCTAATTTTTTATAATGGCCGCTGTAGTAACTCACGCCAACCTATTCACTGTAGCTATTACACGCCAGGAACTACATCACACGACTGAAATGCAGTCTAGTATTTCATACACATATCAGTGCTCACTCTAGGGATAACAGACTCTTAATTTGAATGCTGCACTAACTCAGTTCAGCATGAAAAATTAACCCTCCTTGTATACGGAAAAATGTGGTGCACACAAACAACTCTCACAACAAGACAATGGGATGAAACTACGCGTATGCACGCGGCTAAACATTAGTTACCAACCGTGCACACTGGAAATCCCTAGGGGGGCGAAATTAGATGCGGGTCGGAATTTGGTCCCCCTACGATATGTTTCTACGCTAAAAATAGAAAAGGACACAAAATGAAGTAATATATTTCATTTTCCTTACGAACTTTTGTATTATTCCAGCCCCAAGCGGAAAAAAAGATCAATGATGACCTTAAGACTAACATTCTGTAAATTAATTGTAATGTTGCTGATTAGTTAAATTTTTTATTAATTTGTTAATTATTTATTAATACAACTTCCCCCATGAGGAGGCTGCCACAAGGACAAAGTATATCAACTGCACAGTATTTTGTCTTCTAAGTTTGCTAATATGCCAGATAGAAATGCCCATCACAAGGCTTATTATAAATGGTTGCGGAGTATGGTTACTGAACCTCGTATTGTGGCGATAACGATGTCGTAAGTCGTGTCCGGTTGAGACCGAGAGAATTCCATACCTGTACAAGAAATTTAGGGATTGTGCCTCGAGCTCGTAATTGAGTAAAATATTTCTCAAGTAACTGTAATCGAGACCAATTACTTTTTATCACTGTCCATGAAGATGTGGAAACCTTAGATTACACTTTGTGGTCTTGAAGTCACGTAAAGCTAGTTTGTTCGCTCCTATTGCACTGGATCCCTACAATCTAAAGACAAGCATACTTTGTTGTGACATCTAAAATTTACCCCTTTGCTACATAATGAAATGTCGTATGGCTTTTAGTGCCGGGATATCCCAGGACGGGTTCGGCTCGCCAGGTGCAGGTCTTTCTATTTGACTCCTGTAGGCGACCTGCGCGTCGTGATGAGGATGAAATGATGATGAAGACAACACATACACCCAGCCCCCGGGCCATTGGAATCAACCAATTAAGGTTAAAATCCCCGATCCGGCCGGGAATCGAACTCGGGACCCTCTGAACCAAAGGCCAGTACGTTGACCGTTCAGCCAACGAGTCGGACTTTGCTACATAATTTGTATAGTTCAAGTCTTCTCTTGTTCTGGACACCCCTGGGTAAGCACGAGTATACTCTCGGGTTTATTACACCCTTCGTTCTTGTTGGCTGCCTTATCCACCCACTGCAATCGCGATAAAGTGCCGGAAACTGCGCCAACATCTACATTCAAGACAAGGAGAAGCTTTGTAATTCGTGATAAGATTATACCGAGCGAATTTAAAATAGATAAATCTTTATTGGAGAGCCTCGTCCAGAACAGTCCACGGTCTGTACCGTGAGAGCAGCCGCTGAGGCTAAGTCAGCCATTATGAGCCGAGAAATTGTGTCTTTACAACAAGCTGTGAGATATATGGATAACACTCCAGAAATTATATAGTTCGAGAAACTGTAGCTTAGTGTCGTACCACTGACTTTCGGCCACTGACATAACAAGAGGTTAAAGTCAATAATAATAATAATAATAATAATAATAATAATAATAATAATAATAATAATAATAATAATAATAATAATAATAATCCACAACATGTTTCCAGTCATTTGACCGGGTCAGGAATGGAATGAATGAAGCGAGGATACGAATTGTGCCGGCTGCCGAAGCCTGTTGCAGTCCCCTGGGGCAATGATTAATGACTGACAGGTGAAATAAATGATATTGGAGAGTGTTGTTGGAATCATTATTACAGGGAAAACTGGAGTACCCGGAGAAAAACCTGTCCCACCTCCGCTTGGTGCAGCACAAATCTCACATAGAGCGACCTGGATTAACTACGAAGGATAATAATAATAATAATAATAATAATAATAATAATAATAATAATAATAATAATAATAAGCACATATGTTCAAAAAAAATTGAAAGACTACAAAACAGTATCTAAGGTAATAATATTACAAAAATACGGATTTTAACCGTGCACGAAATCTTGTAATAATAATTTGACTTTTGCATAAGAACTTTGGAAAATCGGTAAAAGATTTGATATTATGAAATTATAATAAATTTACAGACACAGTCTCAAAAGTTAAATTTATGGGTGAGATATCACGACATTTAAAAATAAAAACTGGTGTCAGACAAGGCGATGGATTATCTCCACACCTTTTCAACTCTATCTTGGAAAAATGTTGTGAGAATTTGGAACGAAAAACTGAAGCACTATAATATATTACAACTTATTCTGGGGAGAAAGAACAAAGGTGTTGCAATAATTGGTGAGCATTTGCAGATGATTTTGCCATGTTCTCTGAAAGCCTGATTCATGCAGCAATACAAGTACATCTTCTGGAAGAGACAGCCAACATGGCAGGCTAGAGAATTTCGGCAGAGAAAACAAAATTCATGACGAATATAAAAAATGCTGCAAAATTACTAGGAACAGATGTTGGGTCAATCGAAAGGGTAAAACAATTCAAATATTTGGGAGAAACAATCCAAGAAAATGGTTTGGAAAAATCTGCTATGGAGGCAAGGATACACAAAATGGAAAGAGCATATGGTATAACAAAAACATACATACAACAAAATAAGTTTATCTAAAAATCTTAAAATAAAGCACTACAAGACAGTTGTGAAACCAGAATGCTTATCTAAAGCCTCAGTCCCCACCCAGAGGGGTAGATTTCATATTCAGTCATTATTCGGTTCTGTTCCACACCTCACCCCACTGTGGGTGGGGGCGGTAGAATAACACCCACGGTATCCCCTACTTGTCGTAAGAGGCGACTAAAAGGGGGCCCAATGGCTCTGAACTTTGGAGCGTGGGTTGGCGACCACGGGGCCCTTAGCTGACTCCCGACATTGCTCAACTTACTTGTGCTGGGCTCCTCACTTTCATCTATTCTATACGAGCTCTCTTGGGCAACTCCTGTTCTTTTCCGACCCCGACGCTATGCGAGGACTAGGGAGTCTTTCATTTTCACGCCCTCCGTGGCCCTTGTCTTCCTTTGGCCGATATTTTCATTTTTTGAAGTGTCTGATCCCTTTCAATTTTTCTGTCTGATTAGTGTTATATAGATGATGGTTGTCTAGTTGTACTCCCTCTAAAAACAATAATTACCACCACCACCTGTTCCACTCCTCATGGTCAGAATTAAAATTCATCGACGATCCAGGAATTGAACTCAAGGCTTCCTGTTTGGAGGCATGGAGCTGGTATTTCATTAGGGTTAATATTAATTTGAAACTTTCCTTCAGTATCCAACTACAGCTCTCTGCGGACATACAGTATTTTATAGTCGCCCGACTGGCGACACTCTAGCAGTTCTAGGCCACGGACATGGTGCAATTCCTTATATCTCTGTAAATTCTTGTGTAATCTCTTCCCTGGCAATCTACCTCCATTAATTAAAGAAATTATCCTTCCATCCTCTTCTTGCTTTGCCAACAAACTCTTTACCATTCACTTTATCTGGTTCGTTGTACTTTTCTCCAGTACATACACTCTACTGTAACCCACTGGAATAAGCGAGATTCCACCAGTTATTCGTCTGTGTATATGTATCCTTATTTAGGTTGTCTCTACGCCGGAATGTCTTATTTATCAACGTACGTACATTTAGAATTTCGCGTAACACGATGACAAGATTATAGAGTTCACGGCTGAATGCATTGTTTATATACACATTTTGATTATTGCAATAATAATAATAATAATAATAATAATAATAATAATAATAATAATAATAATAATAATAATAATAATAATAATAATAATAATAATAATAATAATCTGTTCAACTTCGTCCTAGACAAAGTTGTGGAAGAATGAGAGTAAGAAATCAAGAAATGTGAGTTTTGGAAGCCAGTCCGACTGAGCTTTCCCAAAGATAACCTCTTCATACCATACCTCACTTTCGCAGATGATCTGGCGATACTAACAGAGGATGAGTAGACTGCCGTTAAACAGCTCGAGATAAAGAAAGTGCAGAAAAGGTGGGACTACACATATCATTTGAGAAAACTAAATTCTTCTGCTTAAAGACAGATATCAAGAGCCTGAGAACAAAATGTGGCACAATTGACAGAGTCCCTTACTTTAAATACCTCGGAGAATTTATCGAACCGACAGGCCTTGAAAAGATCTCACAACAAACTCTTCTCCAAAAGATTAAAAGAGCATTAGGGTTAGTCCAAAGGTGTCGTCCTGATTGCGAACAAGTGGGAAATACTAAGTTCCTCAACCCGCTTCACTCGAAATGTTGACTTGGATATGAACAAAATTCTAATTTGACGGGCTGCAAAAAATTAACCGTCAGCTGATACACCAAGTTCTGGTACACACAATTGGAATACTGGGTAATACACAAAAAAGTTAAAACCATGTAAGAAAAAACCCATTTGTTTCAGAATAAACTGACTATTTAACTTCTTATGTATTATTTATTATAATAAATAATAATAATAATAATTAATATTCTAAAGACTAATGCCTTGTCGATGCAACCACTCACTTCTTTCAGTGGAATAATAATAATAAAAATAATAATAATAATAATAATAATAATAATAATAATAATAATAATAATAATAATAATAATAATAATAATAACCTATTAATAACACAACTTTCACAAATCCACCATAAACAACTAGCCATCTAGTTATGTTATACAATAAAAAAGATAATCTTCTAAATGGTAAGATTACCTCAAACTAAATTATTAATCAGTTTCAATATTAAAAATATTTTTTAAAAATATGGTTAGGTTATCTAAATATCCCAATGTACCAGTTAATGTTAATACTACCAGAACAAAAATTACACATGAGACTGTTTTGAAAATTCTATCTGTTTTATGTATCTCACGTCAACACTAATCTCTTATTCGCAATCTGGACACGGTATATTTAGGTGTTCTGAATCTGGACGGTTTTTGCCTTGTTCGCAATCAAGACACAACCAGTCCAAAATATCTACAACAAAAAATTCACATCAAGACAAAAAATTTCGGCATTACAACACAGTCATGAAACCAACAGTCCTTTATGCAAAAGAAACATTGGCACTCAACAGAAAGCAAGAACTTGAGGAAATCAAAAACGAAAAGAGGAATATTGTTAAGAAAATCTTAGGAGCAGATACACCCAAGACGGTTACAGCTTACAATCAATCAAAACAATAGAAACATTAGGAAAAGAAGAATTAAATTCTTCGACTATCAGACTAGATTACCAGAGAATCGATTGCCAAAAAGGATAATAGATTATGTAACCTCACTTAAGAACTCAACACCAACGGAACTTCCAAAGGATCTCAAAAACGCAAACATAAGTTCAAGAGACATTCTAGGAAGACACATCTTAGATATAAAGTAAATAACTGGGAAGTTCAATCAGAGCAACCACAACAAAAACAGTACAGACCAAAGTGGTCCGAAGAACGTAAACAAGCCTTTTTGGAAAGAATAAAATCCTATTGGAAAAACAAGAAGAAGCCGCAGAAGAAATGACTGAGTTATTTGCTTAACGTCTTCCAGTATTGGGAGAATTCGCTACTACTACTACTGGTAATAGTAGTAGTTCGGGTGTTAAAGAAAAGTCATATTTCTTTCCCGAGCTCATTTTACCCCAAATCTGTATAACTGAGAATGATTGGTTTATGACCCCGTGAAAAAAGCAAATTTATATTGCATATACATGCATACTATTTGGTCCTTGTTTCAATGACGGTGAAATCCTGACATTCACCTCCCCGCGGTTGAGAGGGGGCAACGACTGCATATAAAAACAATATTTTATATGCAGGCGGCTAACGAATGAAGGGACCGATTATCCCCCGGTATAAGGAGATCCCCTATACCAAGTGTCAACAGTCTCTTTGAGAGTGGATGAGCGGGTATGGTTAAGGGCACTCTATTGTCCTGGGGACAAGAAATTGTTCCCAAAGGCGGAGGAACCAGTTTGGTCAACGGCATTAGGATGCAGAAGGCAACGGGAAACCACTGCATTAAAGATCCTGCGAGATATTCCAATAAATCCACATGGCATGACTGCAACGTCAAGATCGGAGCTGGCCGTGTGGATCGTCTACCTCCGTTTGGAGACGACGGCTTAAGAAAAAGATATTTTGTTCATTTTAGTGATATAATGACATATTTGATTATATGTTTTGGTCATATTTTGTTCATTTTAGTGATATGAAGACATATTTCGTTATATGTTCAGCATTTTTGTTTAAATTGGGGTGTCGTTTTTAACAAAGTAGGCTACATGTCATCTGCTTCGAGTTTTAAACACAGGATTTCAAAATACTGTAGTACATGTATGTTACTTTCTTTTCCAAAAAGAGATAAGTGGCAGGTTTAGAAGACATTATTCCCAGAAAGAGACTCTGTACCGACTTACGACGACAAATACCAAAAATAGCATGCTAATACTTTATTTTTGTTTCTTTTTCGGAAAACAGAATGGGAACTGTGCCTCAGGGCTCTTATAATGAATGTATAATGTTTTAATTTACCTACTGTAGCTCTGTCAGTTTGCATGAATAAAAGTGTCTGCTGTATTATCGCTTATCACTTCTTGACACGTGTAATGTTAGTAACACTTATACTTGTTCTCTATCCCCAAAATGCATGTCATATTTTACCGTATTTTAGGTCACATTTATCCAGTTTTTAGGGCACATTTTGCACATTTGCTTTTATATTTTGTTCTTCTTTAGGTCATAAACTGCCGGGTTGAGTGGCTCAGACGGTTAAGGCGCTGGCCTTCTGACCCCAACGTGGGAGGTTCGATCCTGGCTCAGTCCGGTAGTATTTGAAGGTGCTCAAATACATCAGCCTCGTGTCGGTAGATTTACTGGCACGTAACAGAACTCCCGCGGGACTAAATTCCGGCACCTCGGCGTCTCAAAAGACCGAAAAAGTAGTTAGTGGGACGTAAAGCAAATGACATTAATTATTAATTAGGTCATAAACTTCCCTACTCTAATAATAATTGTTACCGTGGTTTGGTGGTTCAGCAGAGGTGAAAGAAGGTGCTGGGATGAATAGGTCTCAATATACGAAATTAAAGTTAATTTAGAATTTAACAAGGTTATATTTTCTTTTCAAGATCAAGAAATAACAAATATAACAGGTACTTAGTAGCCTAGCAACAAATCGAGAATGTACAATTACAGTTGTTACAGGATTTGGGCTCCGAGAGCCAGACACCCAATTCTTGAGCAATTAGCCCAACATTAGCCAAATACCAGGTTTGACAAAGGGGCAGAAAACCCCAATCATGCCCAGGAGCACTTGCTCCCTATTACTCAGTAAAGCCTGCTCGAGGCACACATAAACCAACATTAAGAAAGAGCAACCCGCTCTCAAAGTTCAAGCCTATTAAAGGCCACACCAAACTCCACCTTCAAGCTGACCTCCAAGCACATGAAAACAGGGGTAAAATTACTCAACCTACTGAAGCCTACTCAATAAAGAAACAGGACAATTACATGGCCTCCAAAATACCAACTTGAAAGGAGGCGTACTTGCACTCCTAATACACTTTATTAAAACCTAATTTGGCCCTAGGCCGCTTATGCAAGGGCTAATCCCATTCTACGGAGGTGACACGATAGAAAACTTTATGACATTACGAGTAGAAGGGAAACAGTTATGAAAACGTAGTCACCTCAAAACAAAATGAATGGGAGCTCGAGAGGGTTAGGCACTCTCTATCCCAATTTGTAGTTTAAAGAGACAGAATTTATACCAAGAGTCTTTTACATTTTAGAGGAAAGTTACATGGTAAAGGCTTCGAACCTGCCGCGAGAGTTAAACTGCTGAGCTAGCAAGAAAGTAAGTTATTAAAAGGCCATTACCTTATGGATGAACTGCTGCCCGAAGAAAGAGGCGCTTCCCGCCCCCTGCTACATAATTACACTTTGAGAGATGTTACTGAAGTGGCCCGGAGACCCAAAAATCAGCAGTTTATATACCCTCGTGGAACATTCGAGACCTTTCATGAATGATAACACCCGCCCACAAGCTTTTTATTGGACGGCCAAAAGATTACATGTCAAAACAGGAGAAGAAAACCAGGATTGGTGGAAAATTAATTACAGAAATTTACGTTTGGCCAATTTCAAAACTGGCGGAAAGAACGGATTAACATTGCCAACTTAAACAAGGGCTGAAATAAATTTAATAAAGAACAAACTTATAAATACTAAATTTCCTCAAAAAAAAAAAGGTTCCTTCACTTCGTACTAGGGTGCACAATAGTAGTTCTTAAGTGGTGCCATCTAGAAGAGAATGTTCACACTTCTTGCTACAGAGAAAACAAATATAAATCGAAAAAGACACAGTTCAGAACACTTCAAAATTTATAGTAGCGACATCTTCTGATAAACTTTAGAATTAACATGGTTGTTAGAGTTCAGGCTTCCTCCAGAAGAGGAGTTTCAACTGGCGCAAAGTTTGGATTAGCGGAGCGGAGGTGTACCGCCCGGTACAATAATAATTCGTAAAATCTCCCAAGTGGATACATTTTCAAGAATTTGGGTGAAATTATTCAACTTGCAGGGATGAACCATGAAGCAAACTGCAAATAGCTTACAAAATCACCTGGAGCAGATACAACATACCAAAAATGTAAAATTACGGCATTACAACAGAGTCATAAAACGAGAGGCACTTTATGCATCCGAAACCCTTATATCTGGCAGGCCACAAATAAAATTCATTGAAAAAACAAGAGAGGAAAATTCTCAGCAAATACTCGGGACCAATAAATGAAAATGGAATTTGAAGGAAATAGAAACCAGAGAAAATTTCTCAAATCACAGAAAAATCACAGATATAAAACGGTGAATAAAATCATTCGGACACTTACACAGAATGGTTAATAACAGACTGGTAAATAGACTTCTAAACCTAGCACTATCCCTGAAAAACAGCAACAATTGGTTAGTGAAAATAAACGAAGATATACAATAAATTCCAATTACCGAAGAAAAAAAATTCAAGATAGAACAAAATTTAAAATCTCAGTAAGCAAATTTGGGCAGAGAAATCTAAAATAAAATATGTAGGATGGACAGGAGAACGCAGAATTGAATTGAGTGAACGACTGAAGAGATAATGGGAAGAAAAGGAAATTGTCTACTTTTAAAATTTACTTTACGACACACATGGCGAAGATGGGATAGGAAAGGGATATGAGTGGGTAGGAAGCGAACGTGTCCTTAATTAAGGTACAGCACCAGCATTTACCTGATACTGAAATGGGAAAGTACATAAAACCATCCTCAGGGTTGCCGACAGTGAGGTTCGAACCTACTACCTCCCGGATATAAGGTGGCAGCTACATGACCCAAGCCGCGCGCCCAAATTGCTCGGTAGGAAAAGGAGAAGTATTGTGCTAAGTTCAAACGTTCCTTAGTTGGGCATAACGAATCAGGAATAATGATGATTTTAACGGGAAGTACAATTAGAATAATCGCAATTAACAATAATCAGTGCAACAATAGAAGATTCTCGACTCTTGGAAGGAAAAGGACGGAAGGACTTGCAAATAGAAGAGTATCTCGGTATCTTGAATGTAATATTGTCAGTGTCGGAAGAGAACAAGATGTAACTAAGAGACTTCGGATAAGAAAAACGAAATGTGAGGAGCCTTGCTTGAATAAGCAAGTGGAACCAGTGTCAAAGTCTGCTAGGGATCGTGCAGCCGGCCATCTTTGCCCCCAGGAATTATCCTGGTACTCATTCCTGATGTAGGATGAGTGAACTTCAAGTTCATGAGGATCTCCAGAGGTGGAATTCTCCGCTGTTTTAAATATCTCAACTTTCTGAAGAGGAATTGAACTCTTGTTCTTTAAGGGTGAATCGGTCACGGCTTTCTCGTCTTAGTTAGGTAGTCACAATGATGACGATAATAATAACATGAATTGTGCCGGTTGAAGGAACTATGACAGCATTTGAATTTCCACTGCATTAGTGACCACAGTAGAATCTACCTATTACTAACTGAACTATCCGACTCCACGGCTAAATGGTTAGCGTGCTGGCCTTTGGTCACAAGGGTCCCGGGTTCGATACCTGGCAGGGTTGGGAATTTCCACCATCATTGGTTAATTTCACTGGCACGTGGTGGGCGTATGTGTTGCCCTCATCATGGCGTGCAGGTCGCCTACGGACTTAAAATCAAAAACCTGCACCTGGCGAGCCGGATATGTCCTCGGACACTCCCGGCACTGAAAGACATACGCTATTTTTTTTTTTTTTTTTTTTTACTTACTCAACTCTACTAATAACAAAGTTCTAATGTTCTCTAAAAATATCTCTACTGGTGATTATTGCGATACCTTGTGTATGGTCCTGTGACTAACTCGAATGAGTATATTCGTAGTTTAAGTTTTGGTAACCTGATCTCTCTTCCGTTGTTATTTATATATTTTGAATTTGTACCTACCCTCTCATGCCTTTGCTGGTGTTTACAGTGCACTTTGTCTTCTGGTATGGGCTAGAGAAATTTTGTTACTGTCATTGACCTGTCTCTGTCTCATCCTTGGCTTTGACAATATGAAAGTGACTGAGGTATGAGCGATGTTAGTAATGCCAGTCCTTATGCAGCCAGTCCCTGCTATGCATGGTGTGAAAATGTTGCACATAGGGTTGGTTGGTGCATGCATTTCAGTGGGCTTGGCAGACTGATATGCAATAGCAACTTCTGACTTGGTGAGGAAAGCAACTGGAAACTACCTCACTCCTCATTTCTCTAGTACGCCTCTTCAGTGATGCCTAGGCCATATATAACAGCTGATGGCAGAGCTGTTGAGGATCTAACCAGTCTTTGGGCTGAAGACTGTACATACATAGGGCCTACACCTACTCTCTATAAATTTGGTTTACAAATTAGCACTCTTCCTTGTGACTTTTGGTTCAACCAATCAGAAACTTTCGTCATTGTTCTCGAATAGTTAGCCAGTCCACTATAAATAGTCATGAATTTGAGTCTTAAGAGGTCAAACGTCGACAAGACTTCAAAGAGTGCTACTTGAACGAGGTGGTCCCCGTCGGGAGACCGGATGAGTTTCGGGTTGGCAAAGGGTAATACAGAGCCTTATATAATAATGTAATATCTGATCTACCTGTGTTTAGGGAAGATTCCTGTGTTCCCCTTTAACATGTAACGGTTAGGTCAACCTGTGTTTACAGTACTTTAATTTTAATGTAGGTTTCCTTTTTTAATCTTTAAATTAACATGTGGGTTTTCTGGGCAGTTGACGGATTACTCTACCCCTCATGGGGACTTTCTAAAAATAAAAGGACGCATGAGTGGATACCCTCGTTTCCCTTATTCTCTTTGTTTTCTGGTGGCTGTTGACCTTTTCCTAAATTTCTCTTCCCGTTTTTCTTTGCTTTTTAACGTCTTTCTTTTAGTCACCTAGTAGAATGGCTAATCCATTGTGTCATCCTGCCCTATGCCCTCTTGGGGTTCTTCTTTTATCTTGAACTTGGAGCGCTTGTGAGCACTCATCCTCCACTTTTCATTTCGTTCTCGGACTTGTAATTTAACCACTTGTTTTTCTTTTATTGGCCATGTAGTATGGGCATCGGCTCCTGTAATTTACGTTACACGTTTCGAAATTCCAATATCTCACTCTTAACGTAAAAGACCACTTTTCGTGACAGTTGCCTAAATAACTACCTTTTTTTTTTCATATTATGCAGAATCTCATGTTTACGTTCTTCAAAATAATGTAGAAGGTGGAACTTTACACCATACCGCAAACAGCGTCTACCAACATAACACCGTACCATCAGAAACTTTTTTCAATGCATGTAAAGAACTTACATAAATGCCACCAGATAAAAAACTGCGTCATGTGGGTGAGTCAATAAATCTATCGATTGGTTCTTAAACGATGTTTGATTCTTTCATGGATGACCTCGACTGTTTGAATAGTGGGCTCTGAACTGAGCACAATGCGTTTATATTAATATTATTTAAACTAGCTGAATTCGCACGGGATATTGCACTAATTTTGGAAGAAAATGAGGAATGTTTTTTGGAACTTTAATAGCATTATTCTTAGCAGTACTCGAGGAACACCGCGAGGAGGTAACTATGTTTAGTTTCTCATGGGGAGTTTTATTTTCGGCAGGTACCCTTGCCTACTGCTGTTTTTGTTTGAAGCTTAATAGCATGGTTTTGCATTCGGGAGATGGTGGGTTTAACTCCCATCGTCGGCAGCCCTGAAGATGGTTTTCCATTCTTTCCCATTAAGTCCACGGCTACTACCATCCCAATCCTAGCCCTTACCTATACCATCGTCGTCATAAGAACTATTTGTTTCGGTGTGACGTAAAGCAAAAACTGTAAACATTTTAGAAAATGAAATTTTATTTTCGGCAGCTCTCTTACCAATTGTCGGGGGAGTTTTCATTTCGTTTATAATATCTCTCGATAAACGACGTTGGATGCTCTTCCACATGGTGCTAAAATTACGAGGTTAGACTGGTCTGAGAGGGGATGTCGCCTTTTAGGAGGTCCACCGTATTCCACCGAATGAAAAAGCAAACACAACATTCGATGGTTTGCTCTCTTTTTTATTTACAATTTTCCTTAAAATTTGCCTGGTGTGAAAATAGGTCAACACGGAAAACCATCTTCAGGGCTGCCAACAGTGGAGTTCGAACCCGCTATCTTCCGAATTCAAGTTGACAGGTACGTGACGCAAACCGCGCATCCAATCGCTCGGTAGATGGTTTGCTAACCTTCCAACAGACTACATAAAAGTGCCCATGTGAAAAACAATTCTATCGTACATCGATACTAGCGTTTTTCATGCTTGGTAGTGGTGGTGATTATTGTTTTAAGAGGAAGTACAATTGGGTGACCATCCTCTATATAACACTAATCAGAGGAAAAAATGGAAGGGATCCGACACTTCTAAAAAGAGAAATGGTGTCGGCCAAACAGAGACAAGGGCCACGAAGGGCGTGAAAAGGAAAGACTCCCTAGGTCTCGAGTGTTATAGTACCTTCGGAGTCGGAAAAGAACAAGAATTGACCAAGGGAGGTCGGATAGGACAGATGAAACTAAGGAGTCTGGCACAAGTAAGTGGAAGCAATGACAAAACTCAGCTAAGGGCCCTGTGCTTGCCAACCCACGCTCCAAAGTTCAGAGCTCCTGGGGTCCGTATTAGTCGCCTCTTACTACAGGGAGGGGATACCGTGGGTGTTATTCTACCGCCCACTCCCACAGGGTTTTTCCATGCATGGCAAAGCAAACATTAACAGGGAGCTGGGGACGTTTATATCGAAAAGCATTATACGCAATTCTTGGTACCAACATGGTCTCATTCACAGCAGTTCCTCTTGAAATTTTGGCCTCAATGACGTTCTGTGGCAAAGACTTTACGTGGACCCGTGTTCTGTTGCAAAGCTTTGATGGATTTAGGTTTCTGAGAAGTTTCATTACAGCACCGGATTTCTGAGCAGTTTTTGAAGCAATATCACAAAACATCAGGATAAGACGTTTTTACATTTCTTAATTGCCTTACAAGAAACTCCTGTGCAAATCCTTGCCCTCTTAGTGGGAATTATGAGCATTAGTGACGAGCGAGACAGGGTTTTCGTTTATGGAGATAGGGGAGATGAAAATAAAAAAGGAAATTCAAAAGAGTATGAAATAAAATATTGTTGAATACACGAGTAAAGTGTTTCGAACCTTCGTTTCAAAATTCCTGCCTCGCCTTCCTCAAACATAGGGTGACCGGACATGTCCTCCTTTTTGGACCATTCTCCGGGATCCGAGTGGATTATTAAAAAAACCGGAAAGTCCACCTTTTTTTATTGAATCTGCTTATTTGGGGTAATTGTACTACTTAGTTTTTACAAGTATTCTTTACGCGACGGAATCATCACAATCGTGAAATGTAATTATGGATATACAGTGCATGTGATTATTCTAAGAATGCCTTGTATTGTGATAATAGACGCTATTTACCAGTCTATTTACTGCATGCTTCTCAGTAATAACCCATCAGAACACTGCTAAGTTATTGTATGACAGCTGACAGCGTGACAAGCGACAGGAGATAACTTGAATTGGAAGGAAGCCTGTGGTGGATGATGCTGAAAAGTTATATTGATTATCGTGATTTTGAAAAATGTATTCTGTATTTGTAAGATAAGTGTAAATCCTTTGAAAATTATGATGCGAAAACTTTTGATCAGTTCTGCAGCTTCAAACACTTCCTGAATTAATGTAGTATCGGTAATGACACTGAATTTAACGAGTTACCTTGTAGTCAGAAATGGGAAAAGTACTTCAATTTACGTTAGTCAGTTGACTGTAGTTCGTAGTATTAAAACCTTCAGAATACTTTTTCTTCTATACCAGGAACAGTGCAAACACAGAAAGACTATTTCATTGATCTCAGCACAATGGACTGATAATAGAAACCGTTTCAAAGTAGAATCTGTGAAATCGTCTTAATGATTCAATATAACCTAAAGGAATTTATATGTTTATGTTTCTGTATGTTAGACACACCAAAGCATCTTAAGGAAACTGAATCTTCAGAAAAGTATCAGCAAGGCATCTAAATTTGTTTTATTGTTTAAATTTTGTCATAATTTTCTGTATATAAGGAAAATTACAGTATATGTCTAAATTCAGACCCTCAATGTAGAATTTTTGTATCCTCTTTTTTGCGGCATTGTCCTCCTTGTTAAATAGTTCTGTCCTCTTTCTTTTATCTTTTTGCATCTGGTCACCCTACTCATACATAAAACCTCACGTTTGGCCCGTGTTATGTAAAATACTATCGCAAATTGTTTGGATATCTAAAATTTTTTAGCATGCTAAGGATCTCAGAATATTATTGCCTCCCAATTTAAGATCACCGAGCTCGATAGCTGCAGTCGCTTAAGTGCGGTAAGTATCCAGTATTCGGGAGATCGTGGGTTCGAATCCCACTGTCGGCAGCCCTGAAGATGGTTTTCCGTGGTTTCCCATTTTCACAACAGGCAAATGCTGGGGCTGTACCTCAATTAAGACCACGGCCGCTTCCTTCCCAGTCCTAGCCCCTTCCTATCCCATCGTCGCTATAAGACCTATCTGTGTCGGTGCAACGTAAAGCAACATGTTAAGAAAGCCAATTTAAGATCGATATTGAGATTTTCGTACATACAGTATGAGGCCCTCGTTGATCCAGATCTCCAGATAATCCGGATCAGATTTGTAGACGACCCTTTGCAAATGTTAGGAACAATAAGTGAGTGCTCAGATGTTGATAAGGATGACGTCAGTGAGTGGCTGAAAGACAACAATGGCGGTGGCTATTGCACTATGACGGAAGACACATCTACAGCAGACAGTGAGAAAGAATATGACGTGGAAGAGGAGGTAGCGATCACATCGCAACAGTGGACGACACATGCAGCTGACAAACATCACGCCGTACTTGGAGCGCCAGCCCGACACCACTCCACCTGAACTCTTGATGATAAAGCGTTTGCGTGACGGTGCTTCATTCAAACGCCTCACGTGCATGAAACAAAAAACATTGTGTCAATTCCTTGTTATAAATTATGTGATTTTATGTGGTTATGATTTTTATATTTTAATGTTGAAAACAATGCTTACCGGGCAAAGAAGGGGCCCATACTATGAAAAGCGTAAAATTAAGCAATTTCCTCTATTGTGCCGAACGTTGAAGGGCTAAAGGGCCCAGAAAGGTTTCAAATTGTGAGTCTTTGATAACTGTATAAAACTAAAGGAAAAAATTTCGAAAATCTCTTCCTGCCTAAATGCAGATCCATAAAAACAGCCCTAAATCGCTTGTTTCTTTACTAGATTTCTTTCTTATTCAAATCTTAGCCAATACCCTCAGGCGTTTACGATTTTTTGAAAAATGTCTACACCGAATGTAGTTATAAGGGCTTAAGTGAAACTCTGCATTGACTCACATTAGCCCTCGTAGAGGTGCTTAAGTGAAACTCTGCATCGACTCACATTAGCACTCGTAGAGGTGCTTAAGTGAAACAATGCATTGACTCACATTACCACTCGTAGATGTGCTCAAGTGAAACAATGCATTGACTCACATTAGCGCTCGTAGAGGTGCTTAAGTGAAACAATGCATTGACTCACATTAGCGCTCGTAGAGGTGCTTAAGTGAAACAATGCATTGACTCACATTACCTCTCGTAGAGGTGCTTAAGTGAAACTCTGCATTGACTCTAATTAGCACTCGTAGAGGTGCTTAAGTGAAACAATGCATTGACTCACATTACCACTCGTAGAGGTGCTTAAGTGAAACAATGCATTGACTCACATTAGCGCTCGTAGAGGTGCTTAAGTGAAACAATGCATTGACTCACATTACCACTCGTAGAGGTGCTTAAGTGAAACAATGCATTGACTCATATTAGCACTCGTAGAGGTGCTTAAGTGAAACTCTGCATTGACTCACATTAGCACTCGTAGAGGTGCTTAAGTGAAACAATGCATTGACTCACATTAGCACTCGTAGAGGTGCTTAATTGAAACTCTGCATTGACTCACATTACCACTCGTAGAGGTGCTTAAGTGAAACAATGCATTGACTCACCTTACCACTCGTAGAGGTGCTTAAGTGAAACAATGCATTGACTCACCTTACCACTCGTAGAGGTGCTTAAGTGTAACAATGCATTGACTCACATCAGCATTCGTAGAGGTGCTTAAGTGAAACAATGCATTGACACACATTAGCACTCGTAGAGGCGCTTAAGTGATACAATGCATTGACTTACATTAGCGCTCGTAGATGTGCTTAAGTGAAACTCTGCATTGACTCACATTACCACTCGTAGAGATGCTTAAGTGAAACAATGCATTGACTTACATTAGCGCTCGTAGAGGTGCTCAAGTGAAACTCTTCATAGACTCACATTAGCGCTCGTAGAGATGCTTAAGTGAAACAATGCATTGACTCACACTAGCGCTCGTAGTGGTGATTAAGTGAAACAATGCATTGACTCACATTACCGCTCGTAGAGGTGCTTAAGTGAAACTCTGCATTGACTCACCTCAGCGCTCGTAGTGGTAGGAAAGGTAAACTACTAATCTAATTGACCGGACAACGGTGATTAAGAAAATGATTGTAATTTTTAGGAATATATAAAGAATATATTCTCATACTTTATTATATTTACCTAAAGTTCGCAGCTCTTATGCCTAGGATGTTTTCAACATTGTGTTACTTGCGTGAAGAGCTGCAACTGTGGATTTTTGTTACTGTAACTATGAGTTCTGGAGCACTTGCGACCTGTTTTATTTCTATATCATTTGCTTACATTGTATTATTTGGCTTAACTGTCATGACCGTGAGTTTTCACGAAAAATGTAAATTCAAGGCAAAGACGATGATGACATGAGATCCTCCAAAAGTTGAATAATTGACCACAAAATATTGATGCTGAAAGTGATTTTGTCCAATATGGAAGATAAGGAAGAGGAAACAGTGCTATATTTGCCTACTAAAGTTGAACAGGAAAATAAATGAATAATGTTAACTGTAGAAACTGCACTATGCATAAACAGCGACCACAATTGAGCAATGTTGTACAGGAAAGGGCTTCGCTTTTGGAAATGTCCATTAGTTATTATAATTCATTTGGTCACTTATTTTCAATTTTATGATTTGAATAGTAAGATGATTTATTAAAATTTTATTACTTCAGAAACTTACAGCATGTTTTTATAATTAAAAAAACGAAAATATATATTTTTGTGCATTTCTTTGGGATATTAATTTGGTTGTTTTTATGGAGTACTAGCATGTGCGCACGGCTTTGCCCGCGTTTATTAATTCAACCGTTAGATGTTTCTAAACCATTTATTTAAAACCGAATTAAAACATTATATTTATTAACTCACATCGTTTTGACGTAAATTTCATGCAATACATTACTTTATTTTTATTATATTGTTACTTCCAGTGCTTAAGAAACAATGTAAAAGACCATGTTATATAATACAAAATCTATTATTTCCTTATAGAGTTTCGGGATAAACTAAAAGATATTAGCGTCCTTCCATTTGGAGGTGAGATGTATACTGTAGTGTGTTTACCTTTCAAACTCTTGAACGATCCACGTACAGTTGACAATGGCGATAGCGCCGTTTTCGAAGATGGAGTCCTACAACTTAAAGCGATCTTCCTTGTGCCTTTTTGATGCATATTAGCGAAACCTAAACTAACGGAAGGAACTGCAGACATCTAAATTGAATCGATATATCTGAAGGAATTATGTGAATGCGGGGCATGAATATTACTTCTCTCGTGGCATGTTCAGTAATGAGAGTGGCTTCAATAATATTCAGCATCAGTTTCTGGACTGGGAGTTGTTTTCCGTTGCAGAGGGAGAGAGAAGGATAGTCCGTACCACATTCATCCGCTCCAAGATGTTCGAGGGTATTGGAGATTACTCCAAGTTGTTAAAGAGCTCTGTCGTGTTGTCGGCAGCTTCATCTGTATTATATATTGTGTCGATAGACTGGTAAATTTATAGAACACCGTGTAATTCTTGTAAAAGTTGCTTTTTGATGACGTTGAAAGCTTCATTTCTTGGAGCAAGAATTGCTCTTTAACACAGCCATGCGTAACTAGTGAAATGCTGTGGCGACGAATGTTGAATTTCAGATCTGTGCGTGTTTATTATTATCTATCTTGCGTACTATAAGTTTCCTCTAAATGAAATAATAAAATATAAAATTGAGTTAGTTATATATAATTTCGTGTGGCTATTTCTAGCCGAGTGCAGCCCATGTAAGGTGGGCGGCATCTGCCATGTGTAGGTAACTGCGTGGTGTTGTGGTGGAGGATAGTGTTATGTGTGGTGTGTGAGTTGCAGGGATGTTGGGGACAGCACAAACACCCAGCCCCCGGGCCATTGGAATTAACCAATGAAAGTTAAAATCCCCGATCCGGCCGGGAATCGAACCCGGGACTCTCTGAACCGAAGGCCAGTACGCTGAGCCAACGAGTTGGACAATGCGTTAGTTGAGAGAGGTTCACGTTTTATTGCTGGTATAGAAAAATGTTTGTATAGCCTAAAATTTTAAGTACCGAGCAAGTGGTCGTGCGGTTAGGGTCGCGCAGCTGTGAGCTTGCACTCGGGAGATAGTGGGTTCGAACCCCACTGTCGGCAGCCCTGAAGATGGTTTTCAGTGGTTTACCATTTTCACACCAGGCAAATGCTGGGGCTGAACATTAATGAAGGCCACGGCCGCTACTTCCCAATCTCCCACCCTTCCGTCGCAGAAAACCTTTGATGTGTCCGTGCGACTTTAAACAAACAGAAAAAAAATTAGTGAGTGAGGTGAATATCGAGTAAATATGCAGTAAGTAACTAAATAAATAATTAAAACTATTAAAAGTAATATAATTAATGAAAGCATCATTCATGAAGTTTCATCTAAGAATACGTCTACGTTAAAATTTCACATCTCTGTGTGTCGTAGGTTTGACCGAGCTTCGCACGCATACACACAAACACTTCCGAATATTATGGGTTGACGGCTCGTCGTGTCGGGGACCGAAAATGGCTTCCTACTCGATGGACTTACAATTCGAGGAATACTAATTCGCCCGCGGCATGCCCAGTCCTGATGGTGGCTTCAATAATATTCGTCATCAGTTTAACAGTCATGTCCATTGCAAAGGGAAGGATTCATATCCCTGAGAAGGATAATTGGTACCACAATCTTTCACTCCAAGATGTTCGACGGTACTCCAGGTGACACCAAACTCTGTCGTATAGTTGACAGCCTCATCTGTATGACATGTCGTGTCGATGGACTTTTCAATTTTCTAGATAAACGGGTAATTCTTGTAAATGTTGCTTGTTGATGACGTTGACAGCTTCATTTCTTGGTGCAAGAATTGCTCTTAGACACAGCCATGCGTCTTCGGTGAAAAGCTGCGCCCACCTATGACAAACATTTCAGATCTTTGCGTGCCGTAGATTTTGCTGGGCATTGCAGACAGACAGACAGACAGACAGACAGACAGACAGACAGACAGACAGACAGACAGACAGACAGACAGACAGACAGACAGACAGACAGACAGACAGACAGACATCATGGACTGAAGGAAAATGGCTTCCAATTCCACGGACTTAAAATGGCATCTTGACTGATATATGTATTATTCCTTGTTTATTATCATCATTATTATTATTATTATTATCTTGTGTTGTATATGTTTCCTCTAAATGTATGTGTGTTCAACCCTTGTACCCTTTCTCTACAGGTTTTTTTTTTTTTTTTTTTTTTTTTTTTTGCTAGTTGCTTTACGTCGCACCGACACAGATAGGTCTTATGGCGACGATGGGACAGGAAAGGGCTAGGAGTGGGAAGGAAGCGGCCTTAATGAAGGTACAGCCCCAGCATTTGCCTGGTGTGAAAATGGGAAACCTCGGAAAACCATTTTCAGGGCTGCCGACAGTGGGGTTCGAACCTACTATCTCCCGAATACTGGATACTGAGCGCACTTAAGCCACTGCAGCTATCGAGCTCGGTCTACAAGGTTTAGTATGAAGTAAGATGAATCTTCGCATCGAGTGTTTACGACCGGATAACTTTCATGACGTCAACCTCGTCAGAAGAGTTAATGAGATGAAATGAATTACATGATATATGCTAGTAAGAGCCAACGGTCGTAGCCGTGTTGAAACACCGGATCCCGTGAGATCTCCGAAGTTAAGCACCATTGGGCATGGTCAGGAGTTGGATGGGTTGCCACGCTCTGTTGGTGGGGGGTAAGGGGATGGAGGAGCGGAAAGGAACTGGCCACCCTACCGCACGTAAACTCCGGCTCAGGAACACCTCTGCGGAGGTTCGGACCTGCCTTCGGGCAGAATACACCCTTTATGCTAGTAAGAATGAGGATGAAAGCCGGTGCCGGCACATAGCCTACTCCTCTCGAATAGCTCAAGATTTTACGTCACCATCCGACGGATGAATCATCATCAACAGCGTCAAATGCCCTCACTCCACGAGACCATAAATGGCTTTCTACGGTATGGACGTAAAATGGCTCCTTGACTTGTATTACCTACCTTACGTACGTTGCCTAGCGACAGTGAATCTATGCATTTAATTTTGGTGGCAGCACGTTGGACTGGCATATTCCAATACACGTTTTCCGATGGTTTTTGGTTCATAACACACCAACGAAAGCGGAAATGAAAATTGTGGCTTCCAGGTGCATTCTGACCCCCCTTTCATCTACCTGTTAAAAATTTCAGATCTCTGTGAATAGCGAAAAAAGATAGGTGGAACAGTTCCACATGTAACGATTTCAAATTTTCTATCATTGATCATTATGAAAAAATTTCATGTTAAAGATCACATATACTGTCATTTTCATCTACCGTGGAAATAAAACGGTAAATAATTTGAAGCTAATTTTGACCCATACCACACCATTTACGCTACCCAAGTCCACTACATTAGTTGAGGGTTAAAGTAGGTGGACCGGGCGAGTTGACCGTGCGGTTAGGGTCGCGCAGCTGTGAGCTTGCATCCAGGAGATAGTGGGTTCGAACCCCACTGTCGGCAGCCCTGAAGATGGTTTTCCGTGGTTTCCCATTTTCACACCAGGCAAATGCTGGGGATGTACCTTAATTAAGGCCACGGCCGCTTCCTTCCCACTCCTAGGCATTTCCTGCCCCATCGTCGCCATAAGACCTATCTGTGTCGGTGCGACGTAAAACAAATAGCGAAAAAAGGTAGGTGGAACAGTTCCACATGTAAAGATTTATTGTTAATTAAGTTCTATCTTTAATTAATTTCTTGTTGTCAAAATGGGGAAAAAGCAACATTTAATTAAGTCATAATCAGATGGAACCTATATTGCTAGGTAGTCAAGGAACCCCTTGATGTAGCTTATTTTGTATCTAGTATGACATACATCTATTATTCGATTCATCAGAAATTCGGGGAATATCTAAAAATAACTGTAATACACTTTAGATTCGGTGGTGAATTATGGTCGAAGAAGGATCGAATTACTCTAGGTTCAACATTGTTTCGTCCTGTTCAGCATCAACAGTTTAAGTTTTCATTACTCCGAAAACAATCTAATAGTGATGTGGATCATTTAAAACTATTGAAAGAGAAGGGATCCGTCCTTGTCAATCTCTACGTACACAAATTGCGATGTTTCTAAGCAGAAATCGCAGAACGGACACCTGGAATTTGGTGCATCACAATCTAACAAGAAAATACACTCCCAGGCATTGCAAGTATCGCGAAGATGGCACGCAAGAAATTGTAGTAAAAAGTTCAACCACATTTCCCCTATAGATAAGACTTCAGATTCAATCCTTTACACCTCTTGGAAACTGCAATGATCGCCGCACTGCTTGTTAGGCGCTCATGGATGGAAATTGGTTTTCTGCCATTTCCTCCTTTATGGGAGGTAGAGTACTGGGTAGACCTTATAGTACAGGAAAAGGAAAACATAGTAACTATTTTCAAGCTACCGTATGGTGGTGCAACAGCTATTTTTTTGTATGTCACGAGAATTTATATAGCCCAACTGATGACAGTTACATCTCCATGGATACCATGAGGATGAAATAGATTGTAACCTTGATTACAGTACTGTCAGACAGTATTATTAAAAATAATATTGTATATAATGCTAAAATATTACACTCCTGGATATGGATGATATATACTGGTTCGGGATAAAGCATCGGGCTTAAATTGACAAGTTCTCGAAGGGCTCGGGCCGGACTCGGGCTAGATAAAAAGCCATACAATTTACAATACGGTATATTAACATGTATATGTTTTTGGGTTTGGGGCAGGGGCGTAACGTTAGGACCTGCAGGGCCTGCAATATAAGCGGGCCAGGACCCTTAAGGGGCCCCGCAGGCTCCTCGCAAAATATATATATCTAGCCTAATATCACTCTGCACGGAAATAGGCCGGTTTTGTACAATGTCGAAATAATTCGCTTTTACAATTTGTACGTATACCGCTTTTCACGACAGTTTAATCCTGATGTAAACAAATAGGCGGAGCACCTTGCCTTTCCACGTGGACATAGACATAGTTGATTCGAGAAGCAACCGTCGCACTCACTCGACTGTATACGAGCTCGAAGAAAAGTAGTACGTCGCATTAATTTTATTTTATTTTAGTTTATTACATTTATAGGGCTTCGAAGAGTACGTAATCAAATTAAAATATGGTTGTCGTATATACCGATATATGTATATTGTACCAGGAAAAGTCACAGGAAAAGGAGCATGAGAATAGTCTTAGGGAGTGTTCAGTTCTTAGGAGCCGGTACAGAGAAAGGAGTTCACAGTGAGAAATAATAGATATTCTTCTTCTAAGATTATATTTATTTAACTGATATGATAAATGACCTCTTTACTATTTCGCATTTGAAATCAGAGATTAAATGTAACTCTTTTCTGTTGGTATTATTATTGCTTGTTGAACGTAATGTTAAGAATCCTGATAAATGCTTGTGAGGAACGAATTTTGAAAATAAATTAATCTTCTACTTTGACTTCAGAAAATAAATGAAATAAATATTGCTTCCTAGAGTCTTTCTAAAAATATCACTTGGAGACCTAAAGTCTTTCTAGAAATATCACTTGAAACCTAGTCTCTATAACCATCACTTCACATTCCTAAAGTCTTTCTCAATTATTATTTGAAATACCTAAAGTATTTTCTAGTATTATCACTTGAAATTTCTAAAGTCTTTTAGGTTAGTACTTGAAAAGAGAAAATATAAAATTACTTCTTCAGGAAGTCTAGTATATCTTTGTAACTGACTAGTGCTATTTATCACTTTGAAATTAAATTAATGACTTCAAACTTGAACGTTATCACTGTCTTCAAAATTCAAATGTTTGATGTTAAATGCACTCATATCACCTGAATGATTGTTCATACTGGAATTGGTGAATCCGGTTCGGCGAACAGCATCGGAACTCCGTCGGTGTCGTGATGTCCACCATAGCACCACGTACTATCTCCCAGGATGTACCACGTTTAATCCCACGCTGAACCGCGTACCATCTCCCACGATGTACCACGTTTAATCCCATGTCGTATTAGGTGTCAGGTTGATATGAGGGTTAAACACTCGGTCAAGATTTCTGGTGTCACTTAGTAAATTATGCTGACACGAGAAAGTTCAATTGACAGTCTAAATTGCGAGTATCGAAATAGCACGATTCGATTAAGTGAAAATCAGTAAAACAGCACTTAGTATCACAGTTCGAGTCACAGTCTATCGTGTAAAGTTCGAAATAAGAAACACTGTTCCCAACAAAGATAACTTTACTAGCTAGGAATACACTTCGAAGTAAAAGCACAGTTTGAAATAGCTATGGTTTCGAAGCACAGTTCAAATAAACACAGTTCGGAAAATTCTACCTTTCGAACACAGTTCAAAGCACAGTTTCTAAATAATTCATTCTATTTACACAGGTAAGCAATGCCACTGTCTTTCTAAGGGCCACTGTATTCGGTTGGAAATAAAATACGAAGACTAAAGATTGTCGTGTTATGAAGTGCTAATTCAGTTCACTTACCACACACGAAAGACATAGTTTGAATGTTCCTAATTGTTCATGACACAAATATTAAGGAGATCATATGTGTTATTTCCTTTCAATTCAGTTAATTTTCAAGCAAGTCTAAGAACTCTATTCAAATCGCTGCTGGGAAAGATGTACCTTAGGGAATAAGAGTGTGCACCCTATTTAAATTCCCATTCAATTTGGTATGGGGGTGACTAGGATTTTGTAAAACTGTAAATTTCTTCGAAACATTTTTGGAAATTAATATTTTTCGCCATCTAGTCACCCTCTATAGTATAGGCTTAGTCTGTTTAACTTAGGCGATAAGCCCATATAGGATTTTAAGTGTTTTCAAGTGTATTTCAAAAAGAGGGCGAGTGTTTCTCCTGCTAGCATTTTGTTTACGGCCAATCTCTTAAACCTTTTCTTTTGACCAGTAAGGCCATGTAGAATGGGCACTTATTGTCTCTGTTTAAAGTGTCATTAATTATGGATGAGTGTGTAATAGACTGTGGAGCTGAAATGACAGTGAACTCTGTTTTCAAGGTTTATCAAGTGTTTGGATAAGAAAATTTTGCCTTGGAGAGGCTAGATTGTAGTAAGTTTTGGAGCTTAGTATTCTAGAGTGTAAATTGAGTGGAGCAAAAGTGCTCTTTGAAAACATTGCAACTTTGGAGCACCAAGCTCATTTTGTAAATTGTATGTGTATGTTCAGTCTTCAGCCCTAAGGCTGGTTGGATCCTCAACAGCTCTGCCATCAGCTGTCATAGATGGCCTAGGCATCACTGACGAGGCGTACTAGGGAAATGAGGAGTGATGTAGTTTCCCGTTGCTTTCCTCACCGAGCCAGAAGTTGCTATTACATATCAGTCTGCCAAGCCCACTGAAATGGATGCACCAACCGACCCTATGAGCAACATTTTCACACCATTCATAGCAGGGCCTGGCTGCATAAGGAATTGGCATTACTAGGATCGCTCATACCTCAGTCACTTTCATATTGTCAAAGCCAAGGATAAGACAGAGACAGATCAATGAAAGTAACAAAATTGCTCTAGCCCATACCAGAAGACATAGTGTACTGTAAACACTAGGTCCTGCCAGCAAAGGCTGTTTTGTAAATTATTGTAACTAAATTTTGACTTTAAGTCAATGTTGTGATCAGAGCTGACGACCTCATCATTTGTCTATTCAACTGTTATTTGTTGTTGTTCGTCAAAGTTTAAAGTCAGGAAGAAGAAAGGAAAGAAATAACATTCCAAATTGTAGTGTTTTAAATTATGCTTTCATCCTTTTTCTCTTCGCCCATTCAAGCCCGCACCTTCTTACACCTCTGCAACCTACTGAAACACGGTAATAATAATAATAATAATAATAATAATAATAATAATAATAATAATAATAATAATAATAATAATAATAATAATAATAATAATCAAGCGAGCGAGTTGCTGCGTGAATTGGCGCACGTAGCTGTCAGCTTGCGTTCGGGAAATAGTGAGTTCGAATCCCACTGTCGGCAGCCCTGGAGATTTTTTCCCGTGGTTTCCCCATTTTAACACCAGGTAAATGCTGGGGCTGTACCAAATACAGTAGAGACAATATGCGACACTTACGGATTTAGCCTTGCTAAAATGGGAGACAATTCGACGGTGGCACTCCTAGTGACTTGACCTGAAAAAATCGCGCTAAATTCAAATATCAATTCAAATGTATATACTGAAATGGATAAATAAATTATGTCTATAAAGAAAGTGTTATTGAGATATTAAACTTCGAAGTTGCTAAAGCAATTCTGGATAAGTGAATGAAGAATTATTTAAAAGGTTATTATTCAAAGATTGAAATTAGACATATAAACAGGTTGTGAAATGGACTGCTGTGAAATGGCTTGATCTTTCATTTATGCATTACTTTTTTTAGCTTTAGCATTCCTGCCTGAACTCTTACGGTTGGATTTGTCTTTTTCTCATTTAAAAACATTGTATCATCACATTAAGACACTTGTCAATAAAAATATCGGTACATTCCATACACATATGATGCAATGAATTAACATTTAATAGCTGGACAGTTTTCCTCTTAACATGAAGACTACTAACAGAAAGAAAATCTATAAAATCCCGGCTTTAATCTGAGAAGAGGGATAAAAGAAATAAAAGTATGAAAATGTTGTCGATAGTGATGGTTTGAGGAATATTTACGTACAATTAGAGTAAAAATGTAACATACCCTTGGCTGTATAGTCGAGGATTTTTAAAGTCGCTGGCCTGGAAATGATATGAACAGATCTTATAATTCTTATATAAGAGTAACGTCCCTTCTTTCTTGTACACCTTATCCAAATCATTTCTGTGACATTTCAAAACCCACAGATCACACCTACAACAACACATCGGCATTGAAGGTTAACTGCTGCACTATACAATAAAATATGCGTATTACATTTTAAGCCAGTTAAAATATGGGTCGAGCAGGTCAGATGATTATGAAGTACTATAAAGATCTCTGCCACTGGGAGAATATATATGCAAACACAATATTACTTACATTTTCTTGTCACGAGGGAACCTGAAGAACGACCGCGCATTCTTCTCTACTTCATAGTTACTGCAGCTAAACACAGCACATGCCTTTCCCCTCATGTTGAGAGGAGATATCAAGGAATGACACACGCTACTATTTAATTATGTCAACTCACTGAAAAAGCATAAATAACACCAAAAACTTCACACAAAAATACACGTACTCTTATTACAGAATCAGTAGTTTTCAGGTCTACTCGCTAGAGAGAGCTCCAATAGCTGTCCCTCGATATCTCGCTCAGTGTCGCATATTGTCTCTACTGTATTTGGCTGTACTTTAATTGAATCGGTTATTTTTTAAACACCGTAAGTCACTCATTTCGTCATTGTCATGTTATGAGAGAAAATGGAAGCTGCAACATAGACACATCATTCTACGTACAAATCCCGTAATTCTGATGAATGGAATGGATGTGAGGACACTCGGTACTTTTGATATGGTTTTGAAACTCTGTAAATAATGTATTTGCGGGGTTTCTCAATGTAACTATTGTTGACTATAAATCCTGGTGGCCACCACTGTTCAAGAAGTCTGTCGTGCCCATTGAATCGTAAGGGAACGTGGTGCCTTGAGAAAAGGAAGTAATATTTCAAGTGGTACAATATAACAATTTTATGTGTTCTTGGGACTATTTTCGTATAATACTAGCCAGTACATTGATGATCTCGTAACCTACAACCTCAGGCTTCTGAACAGTACTCCCAATGCCACTGTGATGCCATAAAGTAGAGCGTGCAATCGCAACCTTCCGATGAATATAAGAAAAATGGAGGATTTGAAAACATGGAAGGATACATACCGAATGAAGGGGAAATTCAAAGATTCTGCATAACAGTTCACTGACCGGGATATCACTGACAAAGAGATTGGTTAAAAAGGATGTTCATTTAAAAATCATTTCTACAGTGTGTACTTCCATAAAACACTAGTTTCTTAAGTTTTTAGCCATTTTTGTACTAACTGACACGTGAATCATTTTCCAGAAGCGAGTGAGTTGGCAGTGCGGTTAGGGGTGCGCGGCTGTAAGCTTGCATCCGGGAGATAGTGGGTTCGAATCCCACTCTCGGCAGCCCTGAACATGGTTTTCCATTGTTTCCCATTTTCACGCCAGGCCATGGCCGCTTCCTTCCAACTCCTAGGCCTTTCCTATCCCATCGTCGCCATAAGACCTATCTGTGTCGGCGCGACGTAAAACCGCTAGCAAAAAAATTGCATTTTCCAGATGAATATTGCAATTTAACATATTATTGTAAGAAACATGTGCCATGTTATGATAAAAAAAATCTTCATTCGTTTTTGAAATTCCGCAAGTCATGAACTTTTAAACCAAACTAGCAACAATTGTAATTGTAATTGTAATTGTAATATTTATACAACCAAATTTTATACCTCCATGGCATGCCCAATCAAGATTTAAATTTCAGATGTAATAAAAGCATATACAAGTTCTCTACGTCATTAGTTATTTAGTTGTCTTATTTTTCCACAAATATACAATCCATGACTTAGGATTTTTTTTAATTAACCGATTCAGTTAAGGCCACGGTCACATCTGTTCCACTCCTAGCCCTTTCCTATCCCATCGTCGCCATAAGACCTATCTGTGTCTGTGTAACGTAATGCAAATAGTAAAAGAAAACAGAATATTTGTAACATGTATACTGAATAATTTGTAAAAGAACTGTGGACATTATTTGTGCCGTCAAAGTATTCTGTTTCTGCATTCCGTAAAAAAGTCAAATTACTCTCAGAAGTGAGAATGAAAATACTATTTTCTTTTTCATCAGCACACAAGACATTGCCTTCTTTAGTCATTACACCTCCACAATCCATGACTTACGATTTTTTAAAATTAACAGGTTCAGTTAAGGCCACGGTCACTTCTTTTCCACTCCTAGCCCTTTCCTATCCCATCGTCGCCATAAGACCTATCTGTGTCTGTGTGACGTAAAGCAAACTGTAAAAAAAATCGAATATTTGTAACATGTATACTGAACAATTTGTAAAAGAACTGTGGACAATATTTGTGCCGTCAAAGTATTCTGTTCCTACATTCCGTAAAACAGCCAAATTACTCTCAGAAGTGAGAATGAAAATACTATTTTCTTTTTCATCAGCACACAAGACATTGCCTTCTTTAGTCATTATACACCTCCATAAATGTGTAAAGCTAAGTGTAACTCTATCTTTTTTAGACAAATTTGGTATATATTTTATTATATTAGCATGCACCATAATCAAAAAATGATTCAAAAACATGAACTTTTCCCAAGACAGATACATATAAAAGAGGTTATTCGGGCGGACTCGGTTTTCTTGGGAGCTAATCTGGGGATGTATTTGGAATGGATCCCAACGATATACTGTATTTTGGGAGCCGGTTCAAAAACATCCGTGCCGGGCTGAATGGCTCAGACGGTTGAGGCGCTGGCTTTCTGACCCCAACTTGGCAGGTTCGATCCTGGCTCAGTCCGGTGGTATTTGAAGGTGCTGGAATACGTCAGCCTCGTATCGATAGATTTACTGAGACGTATAAGAACTCATGTGGGGCTGAATTCCGGCACCTCGGCAGTTTCGAAAATCACAAAAGTAGTTAATGCGACGTAAAGGTAATAACAATAACATGTAAATCAGGAAAATAGCCGTGAAATCTGAAGTTTCCTAAATTTCAGTGAACAGCATTTTATAAAGATCTGCATTATTATACAGAATCAGAACTGAGGAAGTAAAGAGGTGGGAATAGTTTAATAATGGGATCACTTCTTTACTGAGGGATGAGGGCGATTGTAGAGTAGTTGCTGCGATAAGACCGAGAACTAACCTTCCTTGATATCGGAGAACTAAATTGCTGTTATTTATAAATGCCAAGATAATGAACCGTCTGATGGAATATAAACAAAGTAGTTCTGTGAGGAGCTGACTCGTCCATATGTCTTCCTATCTGGGAGTGCTTATATTTCTTTGAAATGAACAATATGTTTCTAAAAATGATTTCTGAGAACGTCGTAATAAGGAGAGATAAACAGTAATATTTTATATAAAGGGCTATCAGAATGTTTTCGTTCGACGGCCGTACAGTCCTGAATCGGGATGCCAATCAGACAAAATGGCCGAGAGCAATGAGGCACTCGTCCCTACCAGGTTGAAAATCCCCCGGTGTGAAACACCATGTCCTGCTTCGTGAAGAAGTCCGTAACCGCCTAAAGGTCATCCTCGTCCGACGACCCTTCAGGGAGTTTTTGAGGGGACCGAAGGTGTGATAATCGCATAGGGAGAGATCAGGACTATAGACCTCATCCACCGCCCGCTTGTTGTTGTTCGTAATGGATGAGGCTAGCCTCCCAGATCGATCGGCGTTTTATGTCGAAACGCAACCCCCACGGAACGTTTTGCACCATTCGACTACGGTAGCTTTCGACACACATGCTGCCTCATACACATTCTTCATTCTCCGATGGATGTCCACAGGTATTTGTCCTTCCGCAGCCAAGAACAAAATAAGAGCACATTGGTCCTGTTTGGACGCATTTGGTAATAACCTCGCCGTAGTTCACGTGGCCGCATTTAACGCACGCACCTCGGCTAGACACGATTGCCACACTAATCCCTTTGCCCACATGTCCGTGCTTATATACCCACATCGGAGTCGCGCTACGTTGCATGTCCGCTGCAGCAAAGCCCTCAAACGGAAACTTGTTGAACACGCTTTATACCAGCTCGTCCCTTCAGTAATAATGTTAAAACGCTTCTAACGTTTCCACAGAAATTATACTTTAGAAAGTCAGGTACGAACCATATTGAATCATTGTTATTTGTTGTTTTAACTCACCCGGGCCTGTGGTCCAGGGGTAGCGGGCACGAACCTTAATCGGGCGCCCAGTCTTCTATGCCCGGTCAATAAAGTGAGTTTTACCTGAATCTGTGGGCTGTTTCGAGGTCCACTCAGCTTATGCAAGAATGGTGAGATATCGGCTCCGGTCTAGAAAGCCAAGAATAATGGCTGCGAGGACTCGTTGTGCTGACCAAGCGTCACCCTGGAATATGTACGCCTATGGGCTAAGAAATGGTCGATTAGTAGGTAAAGTCCCGTCAGAGCTGTAGGGCAACAGGTTTTGGTTCGGGCATGTTAACTTACAGATTTAATTATAAGTTACATGGCTTATGTTCTCAACGTATTTCAGATCTATGTCAGGCAATAATTGATACTGTACATAGTAAGCACAGGGGCCTGTAGTTTAAAATAGATACCGTAAGCACATACAGGGTGCGTTTGCCTTATTCCTGCATCTCCCACAAAAACGAAGTGCTTAGATAAATGTTCGCCACCGTTTTCTGTTACAGAAATAGATTCCGACAGAGAACTCGAAACATCTGTCCTGAAAGAGTATATTTATAATGGCAATATAATTGGTCAGTTATTGAACATTATAAATTTTTCCAGGTAACTCATTCCTGCTGCCAAGTTTTCGCCCCACTGGTGCCAATTTGTGCTTATCAGTTGGTAACTAGCACACGCATGGCAATTGCATATGTGACGTTAATATATAGTTTGGGTATGGTGTCGTATTTGGAGTAAGTATGTACACTCAGAATAATCTCGCAATACACCAGAGTGGAAATGGTAAGTCAATATACCAACAAAACAAACACGATCATAGAAGAATATAACTAAGTCATGAACTTGGACACTAGTCCGACTAACGCAGTAACATAAACAAACAGCAGTCTATGCAAGTATGGCATGCCACGAAAAAGATTTACAGCTCTCCAGAAAAATCCATACGTGTACAAGTACTCAGATTCCAGTTTCAAAGTGAAGGGTTTTAGCAGAGCGCATAGGGAAGCATTTTACTGTGTCCATTTTTTCAGAGGGACCCGAGGTAAGTACAGATAATTAAAGGACATGGAAATGCGTGTGATAAAAATCAGGGAAAAAGAAGGAACAGTTTTTTCATAATAATAATATATTACCACAAACACCAAGAAGGATTTTTACAAGCCAAAAAAAGTGAAACAGATAATTAAAGAAAATTAATGCTTGCTAGGCCGTCAATCAGAGGTTACGGAAATCATTTTCTACAGGGAAACCTAAACACCTGTCACGAATGGCCTAGCAAGCATCAATGTTTGAAAAAGGGACAAAATCTCTCATAGTGCATTGGTACTGCCGGTGGCTCTAAGTAGCCTATGCAGTGGCCTCCACGGTACGCACTAGCCATGCGGCTTGTTAGGTGTGCTATTTACCTACTGACGAGCCCAAACTGGCACACTGCGGCAAAACGCTGGCAGCAGAAATGAGTTACCCGGAAAATTTACAATGTCCAATACGGACCAATTATACTGGTATTACCGTTTCCTGTTTTGAGCTATGCCAACTCGGTCCATTATGTTCCTGCTTTCTCTGTTTCCTCCTCCACATTCCATCTTCCAGTTACCTTCGAATTTGTTCTTTTCCTATCAGCGTGAGGGTTTCATGTCAGGGCTTCCTTCTGAATGGAGTTTTCCCTTTCGGCGACAGTGACCCATCTAACCTCATAATTGTCTACTAAAGCAATATATACCGGGCGAGTTGGCCGTGCGGTTAGGGACGCACAGTGTGAGCTTGCATCCGGGAGATAGTGAGTTCGAACCCCACTGTCGTCAGCCCTGAAAATGTTTTTTCCTGGTTTCCCATTTTCACACCAGGCAAATGCTCGGGCTGTTCCTTACTTAAGGCCACGGCCGCTTTCTTCCCTCTGCTAGCTCTTTCCTATCCCATCGTCGACATAAGGCCTCCCTGTGTCGGTGCGACGTAAAGCAAATTCCAAAAACAAAAAAAATCAATATAGACACTAGTTTTTGTGCCCTTCATCGTAATTCTTTGTTTAAAATTCTGTTCGGCCAGCAGATATTATTTTAGCACCGCCCTGCAGAGTAAATTATGAAGCATGTTTCCATTTTCTTCCTATGTTCTTATATTCAATAATAATAATAATAATAATAATAATAATAATAATAATAATAATAATAATAATAATAATAATAATTGTTACCGTATTTTTGTGGTAGAGGTGAAAGAAGGTGCGGGGGGTGAACAGGTCTCAGGCTACGAAATTAAAGTGAATTTAAAATTTAACAAGGTTATATTTTCTTAGCAAAAAACAAGAAATAACAATAATGGCAGGTACAGAGTAGCAAAACCACTAATCGAGAATGTACAATTACAGGATTTGGGGCTCCGAGAGCCAGACACACAATTCTTGAGCAATTAGCCCAACTTTACGATATACAGAATTCAACCAAGGGGCGGAAGACCCCAATCATGCCCAGGAGCACTTGCTCCCAATTACATCATAAAGCCTCCTCGAGGCGCGCAGAAACAAACTTCAAAAGAGCGATCTGCTCTCAAAGGTTAAGCCTATCAAAGGCCACACCAAACTCCACCTTCAAGTTGTCCTCTAAGGACATAAACACAGGGGTAAAGATACCCAACCTACTGAGGCCTATTAAGTGAGAAAATTTAATTACCTGGCCTCTAAAATACCAATTTGAGAGGAGGCGAACTTGCGCTCCTAATACACTTTGTTTAAAACCTACTTGGCACTAGGCCGTTAATGCAAGGGCTAATCCCGTACTAAAGAGGTGACTTTAGAAGGAAACAATTTACATTACGTTAAGGAAGAAACGGTTGTGAAAATAAGTTCACCTCAATGCAATATGAGAGGGAGATCGAGAGGGTTAAGCACTCTCTATCCCAATATGAAGCTTAAAAGATAGAATAAATACAAAGATTCTTTACATTTTAGGGAAAGTTACATGGTGGAAAAGCTTCGGACCTTCCCCGAGAGTTAAACTGCTGAGCTAGCAAGAAAAGAAGTTATTAATCGGCCATTACCTTGTTGTTGAACTGCTGCCCGAAGGAAGAGGCGCTTCCCGCCCCCTGCTATATACTTTACACACTGAAAGATGTTACTGAAGTGGCGCCGAGACCCTAAAATCAGCAGTTTATATACTCTCGCAGAAAGTTCGAGGCGTTTCAGGAAGGAAAACACCCGCCCACAAACATTTTATTGGTGGATAAAGAAAACCCCTACACAAGATGAAGAAGAAACACATTATTGGTGGAAAATTAATTAAAGAAATTCGGGACTGGCTAAATTCAAAACAAGGGGAAAGAAAGGGTTAATATTGCCAACTTAAACAATGACTGAAAGAAATTTAGCAAAGAACAAACTTTTGAAATTAAATTTTCTCCAAAAAAAACAGTTCTTTCACTTCGCACTAGGGTGCACCGTTGTAGTTCTTCAGTAGTGTCCTCTAGAAGAGAATGTTCACACTTCTTACTACAAGCAAAACAAAAATATGTCGAAAACAACACAGTTCAGAAACTTAACACATAAGACAAAGTTCAGACTTCTTCCAGTAGGGGAGTTTCAACTGGCGCAAGGTTTGAATTAGCGGCGTGGAGGTGTACCGCCCGGTACAACAACAACAATAATAATAATAATAATAATAATAATAATAATAATAATAATAATAATAATAATTTTTTGCAAGCTATTTTACGTCGCACCGACACAGGTAGGTCTTACGGCGACGATGGACAGGGAAGGGCTAGGAGTGGGAAGGAAGCGGCCGTGGCCTTAAGTAAGGAACAGCCCGAGCATTTGCCTGGTGTGAAAATGGGAAACCACGGAAAACCATCTTAAGCACTGCCGACAGTGGGATTCGAACCCACTGTCTCCCGAATACTGGATACTGGCCGCAATTAAGCTACTGCAGCTATCGATCTCGGTACAATAATAATAATAATAATAATAATAATAATAATAATAATAATAATAATAATAATAATAATAATGTTTGTCCATCCCTTAGTAATGTTTCTTGCTAAGCGGTGGGGATGAGGTGAGGTGAATTTGCACGGTATCGTTTTACGACCGTATGCCCTTCCTGACGCCAACCTCACTGAAGGAGCTAATGAAGATTAAATTAATGATGATAATATTGTTTTTTACGTCCCACTAGCTACTGCTACGGTTTTCGGAGACGCCGAGTTGCCGGAATTTTGACTCACAGGAGTCTTTTTCGTGATCCAATGACAGGAAGGGAATCAGGCCATAAACATGGGTCAGATCCACACACACACACACACACACACACACACACACACACAAGCCCACCCGAAGAAATTTTGAAAAAGAGCTGGGTTTCAACTGCTTGAAATGCGTAGAGATACTGACCCGCATCACGTATGTTTGCGTGCTCTATATTGTGCGAGATTTTCTAACTGCCAGATACAGGTATTGCGGGTTGGTATTCATACACGACTCAGGTGGTTTGCGACCACTCTACAGTATCAACAGAATGTGAGAAATGAGATCTTTCTCGACTATGTTTAAACATGGAAGTGGACTTCCTCCTTGTGGTCATCTCCTCTTCTTATCCATATAATAACATCACGGAGATAATTTAAAGAGATTAAAGCAATATTATTGTGCAGGAATTGTAGAGAAGTTAATTGATCACGAACTGGTCAAACGCCCATCTTATTTATGAGGAAACAACCCTCTATTGAAAACAATTAAGTCACGAATTACTAAGTATTGTGAATCATCGTCGCTGGGAATATATATCTTTGGTGATCTCACTGGGGAGAAGAACGTTAAATACCAAAGGGAATACGGCGATGGAGATAATAACAACAACAAAATTAATATGAAGTTGAAATGCAATACATTGGATATGCATCTTTCTATTGTCCATACCACTCGAGGATCCCACCCTGGTCTATTGGTTACAAAGAAACAGATAGCTGGCTGAGAGATCTTCATTTCGATTCCAGTCCCTAACAAGATTTGAAAAGTAAAAGACCAGGTGACGTGGGTTCAGCCATGGACGTTTCAATGTTGGAAACATCCCTTAGCAGAAAAAGTAGAGGTCCCCATACCAAAAAACAATGTAAAATTAAGCAATTTCTTCAAATGTGCCGAAAGTTGAATGACTAAAGGGCCCGGAAAGGTTTCAAATTGAAAGTCTCGGATAGCTTAATCAAATTTTTAAAAATTTCGAAAGTCACTTCCGGCCTAAGTGCAATTTCGGAAAACGGGCTAAAATCGCTTATTTCTTTACTCGTTTTCTTTCTTGATTCAAATCCTACCCAAATTAACTTATTTACATAATTCTTTTTGCAATGTGTCGCTTGGTTCAATATCCTCAGGTATGTTATGATTTTTTTAAATGATGTCCACACCGAATATAGTTAAGGGCTTAAGTGAAACTCTGCATTGACTCACACTCGCGCTCGTAGTGGCAGAGAAAGGCAAACTGCTAATATAAGCTAATGATTAAGAAAAGGATTGTACTTTTTAGGAATAAATCAAGAATATATTCTCATAATGTTTCGCAGCTTATATCCCTAGGGTGTTTTGAACATCGAGTTGCTTCCCTGAATGCCTAGAACTGTAGATTAGTGCTATTTTTTAACTTTACGGAGCTTGGGACATTGAATTCAAGTACCTATTAATTAGTACATTTATCATCCGATGATAAATGTGACTTTAAAGTCATTGACAACCTGTTTCGAGTGCGGGCGGTAGAATTCTTTCACCGGGTCCCCTATCTGTCGCAAGAGACGGCTAAAACAGGCAAACCCCGGGGTATATCAGCTTACCAATTTCGGTGGTCCTGGCTGGTATTATTACCACTTTGTGTCAAGCTACTCTTTTTCAACCTTACTATCTGGCCTCGCTTGGTTAATTCTTGTTCTCTTCCGATCTATGCGATACTATATTTGTGAGACCTAGAAAGTTTTCTACTTTATATTATTCGTGGCCCTTCTCTGTCTTTTGCCAATACAGTCGAAACCGGTTATAACGACACCGAAGGGACCAACGCTCGTTATAGCCGATAGTCGCACAAAGCTGTTTTTTTGTTTTGTTGCTAAAAATGTCATATCTGTATGCTTTATGCTGTACACGTACATGGTTAATTAACAGAATTAAGTTACATCTTCAAAAACCCTAACTTAAAAAAAGAACTGTATTTATAGAACAGTATTTGTGGAGTGGGAATGCGAGGAATTTCATTGGCTTTCACTTGAAGAATAGGTCCGTTGATCGGCACAGTATTTGTTTTTTGGTGCTTAAACCATCTAAGTTAAGATTCTTCAATATCTTTGTGCTAAGGTATTGTAGCACGCTTGTTTTTTAAACTATTTTCTTCGAAAAGAGACTGGATTTTCTCTCTGATTTTCCAAATTAAAGAAATTATTCACGCAAATCCTTCACGATGCTGCCGTTTGTTTTATAATTTTCTAATCGCGATGTTACGTGTGACTTTTCTATACTATTGAACACTTTCCTTTTATTTTGTGACGTCTTCACAGTAATACTTGCCTTGACTATGTAACAGACTGATTTGAAATCTACAATAATACGCGTTGCATTGTTGTCAGCTACCCTAAATATGTAACAAACTAAAATCAGCACTGGACGTTATAGCCGATACATTTCTCCGAAAATGTGATCAAAATACGTCGTTTTATACGATATGTCGTAATAAGCGATGTCCTACTATGCGAGTTTTTAAATACAGTGTTTATATAGGATTTAGACGGGGCCGTTAGATTTCACCATTATATCCAATACGCCGTTAAAAGCGATGTCGCAATAAACGGTTTCGACTGTGCCTGTATTCTTCGAAGTGTCGGTCCTCTGTCTTCTTTCCATGTGATCGGAATTAAGTGGTACATCAGCTACTAACACATAACATGGGACTCTATCAAATACAGCCGCAAGTGTGTTAGGCAGGAATACGTCTGTTTTCTGGCGAAACAAGTTGTTGCGATTTATTGTGAGCTCCGTTTATTCAGATACTAGTTTAGCATCACTTACAAACTTATGAAAGAATGGCTTATCATATGCGAAATACAGAGTTGAGAACTAATTGAATAAAAGTAATAGAATTACTTGTAATGGATACTTCTTTAGTGTTTTGTACTTGTAATCATTACATTCCAGTGATCATTATACAGTCGAATCTCGATATCTCGAACCTCCATTACGCGAATTTTTAATATATCCTTTTTTTTTTTTTTTTTGCTATTTGCTTTACGTCGCACCGACACAGATAGGTCTTATTACAACGATGGGACAGGAAAGACCTAGGAATGTGAAGGAAGCGACCTTGGCCTTAATTAAGTTACAGACCCAGAATTTGCTTGATAAATGAAATGGCGTATGGCTTTTAGTGCCGGGAGTGTCCGAGGACAAGTTCTGTTCGCCAGATACAGGTCTTTTTATTTGATTCCCGTAGGTGACCTGCGCGTCGGCGTGAATATGAAATGATGATGGAGACGACACATACACCCAGCCCTTGTGTCAGCGGAATTAACCAATTATGGTTACAATTCCCGACTCTGCTGGGAATCGAACCCGGGACCCCTGTGACCAAAGGCCAACACGCTAACTATTTAGCCATGGAGCCATGGAGCCGGACATTTGCCTGGTGTGAAAATGGGAAATCACGGAAAACCATCTTCAGGGTTGCCAACAGAGAGATTCGAACCCACTATCTCCCGAATGCGAGCTCACAGCTGTGCGGACCTAACCGCACGGCCAACTCGCCCGGTTTTAGTATCTCGAGGCAACTTCAATTTCCTGACAGTTAGTCATATTCTTCACCTATATTTACTTCTTTATTACCCAAAATTCCATTGCGCAAATTTTTCGATTTCTCAAAACGAAAGTAAGAAGAAAACATTCTATAATTCGAATTCTGTTCGACATTAACAGTGCAATACAGCATTTATTGTACAGTACATCTTCCCGGCCGACCTAGGCATGGTTATATACAGCGGCATTACCTGTCCACCCCCGGTGTGTAGACCATTAGCAGCTGGAGCTGATTGCTTGAGCCTTCTCCTGTACAGCCAGCAGACCAGGCGTTACTGTTCTTCGATTGTAAATGATAGTGTCTTCACGGTAATGACAGTTGTTGACAACTTTGTTAAGGAAAGGAAGTTTAACAGTAAAACAAGGGAAGATTGTGTTAACAGAGGTTTCATGATCCTCTACTCCAGGGCCTCTCAAAAGCCCAAAATCTCACGCGTTCAAACTGAGGCGTAGAGTTCCTGTGCACAGTGCATCGGTCCCACTAGGCTCGGCTCGGACCAACGCTTCGTCTCTGGGCTACTCGGCTAAGCTCGTATCAACTCGCCTCGGATTTGAAGCGCTACGGAGCAAGTAAGAAAGAGGGAAACAGGCGTGGGGAAAGAGAGAGACAGCGCTATTGCTCCAAATCGAGGAGTGGGGTTCTGCAACTCTGGTCAACCAAGCGAGTTCATCTTTTGTACCGTGCACAGCGCAATTCACTGGTGCTATATGCTATATAATAAGTGTTGTACTTTAATTAAAATGATAAAGTACTTCGAGTTTGTTTTTGTATGGTTAAATAACACTTGATACACGATTCGATTATATGCTATACATGCTCAACGATGGAAGAAGTAAGGAGGACATAAAATGGAGACTAGCACAAGCAAGGAAGAAAAGAAATTTGCTCACTTCGAACATAGATGTAGGGATTAAAAAGATGTTTTTGAAGACTTTTGTCTGGAGCGTGTCATTGTATGGAAGTGGAGAATGCTGAAGGTGAGATGGATAGATAATCACGGATGAAGAGATACTGAATCGAATTGGTGAGAGGAGATCGATTTGGCTAAATCTGACGAGAAGAGGATATAGAATGATAGATCACGTCTTAAGATACCCAGGACTTGCGCAGTTGGTTTCTGAGGGGAGTGTAGGCGGTAAGAACGCTAGGGGTAAACCGAAGCACGAATATGACAACCAGATTAGAACATACGTAGGATGTAGCAGTTACGTAGAAATGAAAAGGTTAGCACAGGATAAGGTGGCATGGAGAGCTGCATCAAACCAGTCTATGGACTGATGACTCAAACAACAACAACAAACATGCTCAAAAGTGCAATTCTCTATATCTCGAAATTTAGATAACTCGAAATAAAATTTATTTCCCTACGTGATTCGAGATATCGAGGTCCGATTTACATCTCATCGAGTGTTCGGCAGCTTTTGAGCCTCAGCACTCAGAAGAAGTCGTACCAAGGGCATAAAGTCAAGGATTACTCGCAGCTTGTTGTGGTTACTAGTTGAGATTTACCGTAGATAATCGAGTACTGCGTGGCCGAGAATAGAACCGGGATAAACATGTGACGAGGAAAGAGTATATTTTAATAAATATTTTCAATTAGTTGGCCCTGAAGATGATGAAACCACGAAAGTGACGTGAAATCTTTGCTTGGGAGCTTTCATTCAGATAGTTTCTTTTAGTCTATGTTATTGATAAAACTTTAGCATCATTCCAGCCCCATACGAAAAACAGTTCAGGGATTTCCTAAAGACTCGCGTTCTGTGATGGGATAATACCTGTCATTTTACTGATTACTTGTTGAAAAAGTAATTAATAGGGTCGGAAGTTTGAGATCTATAAAAAGACCTAAAAATATCCAAAATAATCGAAAAACTGTCCAAAAATGATGTAAAAATGTGATCCACATTCATTCATAATTTAAATTACATATTTAATGAAGGAATATCTTCTTCTTATTTTCTATCGCTTTTCCCACACCTGTGGGGTCGCGGGTGCAAACTGTGTAGCAAATGGTGGATTTTGTCCTGTTTTACGGCCGGATGCCCTTCCTGACGCCAACCCTATATGGAGGGATGTAATCACTGTTGCGTGTTTCTGTGGTGATTGGTAGTGTAGTGTGTTGTATGAATATGAAGAGGAAAGTGTTGGAACAAACACAAACACCCAGTCCTTGGGCCAGAAGAATTAATCAGACGCGATTAAAATCCCCGACCCGGCTGGGAATCGAACTCGGGACCCTCTGAACTGAACGCCTCAACGCTGACCATTCAGCCAATGAGTCGAACATGTAATCAAGGAATATAATGTTTTAAAATGGAAAATTCTGGTGGTATGCAACAAACAGTGCAAAAATATATCAGCGAAATACTTCTTTCAGAAGGTATACATTTTTAGATCAACATAATTTTAAATAAAAAGGAAATTCAGTGTTTGTTGAAAGAAGTACTTTCAGAATTTAGAATGAAATGGTTTTTTTTTTCACCTAGAAAGAGTTCAGCGATTACGCAATGGGCATCTTGAAGAAAGAAATTGAAATATGTATAATTGGAATCATGATTGGCTTCACCACACAAGGGTTACAGAAATTGGAATTCGGAAACCTTACCAAAGATGTCTTTGCAGTATATCGCAATAAACATCTCCACGTTCTTACGTGTGAAGGATCATCATTTTTCAGACAGCACGTTGCCAAACATCACAAAACATCTCTCCACATCAACGGATGGTAAGGGTTCACGTGTGAAGCAAGTGGGATCTTCCTCTTCAGTCACTCGCATCAAAATTTTCTCCTTTCAATATTTCACTCATCTTGCACAAATTTTCATACCCCTGGTTTTTCCAAGCATTAGTTTCATTTTTTCATTTCATTTACTACAGGAGATATATTTAAGAGGTGGTAAATGAACTAATCATTATTCAAATTGAGAATGGGCAGCAAAAATGTACTAGAAAGAAGGTGAAGTTGGAAAAAACAGACATTAAGACCTAAAAAGGGCTACAAGAACCTTTAAGCCAAATCCGCCGAAAACGCAAAAACACATATAAAAACCATCATTTTCTGGTGCACTATGACCCAGAAGGAACATATGTTATTTTGGGCTTCCTCTTCGGACACTCGAGAAAAAAGGACTTTTCCTCAAATTACAGGTCCTAGTAATTAGTAATTGTAATTAATTGAAATGTTCCTCAGGTAATTGCAATTCTACTTCGTTATTTTATTTTGTACTTTTCCTATCATCATCATCATCATCATCATCATCATCTGTTTACCCTCCAGGTTCGGTTTTCCCTCGGACTTAGCGAGGGTTCCCACCTCTACCGCCTCAAGGGCAGTGTCCTGGAGCTTCAGACTCTTGGTCGGGGGATACAACTGGGGAGTATGACCAGAACCTCGCCCAGGCGGCCTCACCTGCTATGCTGAACAGGGGCCTTGTGGAGGGATGGGAAGATTGGAAGGGAGAGGCAAGGAAGAGGGAAGGAAGCGGCCGTGGCCTTAAGTTAGGTACCATCCCGGCATTCGCCTGGAGGAGAAGTGGGAAACCACGGAAAACCGCTTCCAGGATGGCTGAGGTGGGAATCGAACCCACCTCTACTCAGTTGACCTCCCGAGGCTGAGTGGACCCCGTTCCAGCCCTCGTACCACTTTTCAAATTTCGTGGCAGAGCCGCGAATCGAACCCGGGCCTCCGGGGGTGGCAGCTAATCTCGCTAACCACTACACCACAGACTTTTCCTATCACTGGAGAAATATGACAGAAACTGCAATTATTTTACAGTAGAGTTTCGCACATGTACTGTATATTCGAGAGTGGTCGCCCACTGGTCCACTGAATCTAAACTGAACCGATTTCTCATGAAATGTGAAAATCGAATTTAAAATCTTCATGCAGAACGACAGACGTAATGGGTTCGTGTCATTCCTCGTAGTCGGTCAAATCGACTGCCTACGGCATGACCGAATATGTCAGAAACGTTCTAACATTCTTGAACGAGGCTTTCGAATGAATGAAAGTCAACGCTAATACGAGTTTGAAATGCGAAGGAAGAGTGACTTGAACCATACATATGTCACCAAAGATCGAATCTTTACTCCTAAAGCGACTGTCGATTGACGCAGTATGAAATGTCGTATGGCTTTTAGTGCCGGGAGATCCCAAGACGGGTTCGGCTCGCCAGGTGCAGGTCTTTCTATTTGACTCCCGTAAGTGACCTGCGCGTCCTGAAGAGGATGAAATGATGATGAAGACTATACATACACCCAGCCCCCGTGTCATTGGAATTAAGCAATTAAGGTTAAAATCCCCGACCCGGCCGGGAATGGAACCCGGTACCCTCTGAACCGAAGGCCAGTACGCTGACCCTTCAGCCAACGAGTCGGACGATTGACGCAGTGATAGATCTGCACAATGTGGACAAATACTGGACACAAATCTTGACTGGACACAACACGTAATTGCTATATGCCAACGAGTACTTTTCTCCCTTCACGCACTTAAGAAAATAAAAGAGTTACTTCCCTTCGAGGTTAGAAAGCTGTTGGTTCATCAGCAAATATCTGGCTCCATGGCTAAATGGTTAGCGTGCTGGCCTTTGGCCACGGGGTCCCGGGTTCGATTCCCGGCAAGGTTGGGAATTTTAACCTTAATTGGTTAATTTCAATGGGGTGGGGGCTGGGTGTACGTGTCGCTTTATCAATATTTCATCCTCATCATGACGCGCAGGTCGCCTACGGGTGTCAAATCAAAAGACCTGCATCATGGCGAGCCGAACTATATTCGGACACTCCCGGCACTCAAAGTCATACGCCATTTCATTTCATTTCATCAGCTAATGATGCCTCTGTTTGATTACTGTGATGTCGTGTACGGCAGACTAAGTAGCACCCTTTCCAATAGACTTCAGAAAGCTCAGATTGCTTGCGTCCGATTTATACTGAACATTCCTGAATCTAATCATATAACTCCTGCATTCCATGAGCTAAATTGGCTTAAATTATTGATTATTAATTAAACCAACGTCATAGCTATCATTTGTTTCTTCTATTCCATAAAATAATATACAAGTAGACATGTAATGAAGGAATATGATGTTTAAAAATGCAAAATTTCAACTGTTTCTTCTTATGTCATTAAATTGCTCTCTCTCTCTCTCTTTCTCTGAATTTTAAGACAGGAAAGAAATACATTTCCAATTGTTTTAAAGTAAATTTTTGCTCAAAGTGATCCCCTGTCCAGCCATTCACCTCACTCGCTTCCTTACCTCTGCGTTCCACGATAAATCTCCGTATCAATTATTATTATTATTATTATTATTATTATTATTATTATTATTATTATTATTATTATTATTATTATTATTATTATTATTATTATTGATAATAATATTTTACAAGAATTCGTTAGATTCATCAAATAGTTACACACGATTTATACAAACTTAGTCAAATAATCTATTAAAATAACAGGTAGCCATGTTCATCTCGATATACGTTCATATGGTTTAAACCTGATAAAATCATTTTTATACTCATCATTCTATGTAAAACACATTTCAGATTGAACTAATTCTTCTGTTAATTTTAGTTGTCGTTGACATGTATAATAATATCATGATATTACGTCCTACGAGCTACTTCTACGGTCTTCAGAGAGCCGAGGTGCCGAAATTTTGTCTTTCAGAAGTTCTTTCACGTGCCAGTAAATCTACCGACACAAGACTAGCGTATTTGTGTACCTTCAAATACCACCAAACTGAGCCGGGATCGAACCTGCCAACTTGAGGGCTCTGAAGGCCAGTATTCTATTGTATAAATCACTCACCCTGTTCAGGTAAGAAGACAGCATAATCCTCTGAATGTATTCATCAGGAGAAAGCCACGAATGTTCTTCTTCTTCTTCATCTGTTTACCCTCCAGGATCGGTTTTCCCCTCGGACTCAGCGAGGGATCCCACCTCTACCGCCTCAAGAGCAGTGTCCTAGAGCTACAGACTCTGGGTCGGGGGATACAACTGGGGAGAATGACCAATACCCCGCCCAGGCGGCCTGACCTGCTATACTGAACAGGAGCCTTGTGTAGGGATGAGAAGATTGGAAGGGACAGGCAAGGAAGAGGGAAGGAAGCGGCCGTAGCCTTAAGTTAGGTACCAGCCCGGCATATGCCTGGAGGAGAAGTGGGAAACTACGGAAAACCACTTCGAGGATGGCTGTGGTGGGGAATCGAACCCGCCTCTACTCAGTTGACCTCCCGAGCTTGAGTGGACCCCGTTCCAGCCCTCGTACCACTTTTCAAATTTCGTGGCAGGGTCGGGAATCGAACCCAGGCCTTCGGGGGTGGCAGCTAATCAAGCTAACCACTACACCACAGAGACGGACCACGAATATTTCTAACATATTTAATTGCTCTAACGCCTGTTCTGAAACAAGTTAATGTATTAATAAAGAACCTGACGTCTCACCTCACACCTCCACACAAATGAAGTTCCCTTAGGGCGCAACGACCACCTATTAGGTTAAAAGATACATTAGATGGATAAACAAGCTAGACGATCCGTCTTGCCCGCTAGCGTCTGAACACTGTCCGTGCACTGAATAATTTTACATGTGAAAATTGATATAGATGATTACTTAGGGTTATTAGAACAAGCTTTGAAGATGCGGAGCGGCCGCCTTTACATGTTGATGGGGCTCCCAAATCGAATCTTGTGCGATCATCCTAATTCATTACAACAAATGCACTCTGTGTGTTTGGCCAGGTGGGTAATGGAACACGTGGCTTTATTGCTTTAACCGAACGGGATAAAATCTAGTTTTTTTTTTAAATTTTCTTAAGCTTCCTAGGCATATCATGATTAAAATAAGGATAATAATAATAATAATAATAATAATAATGTCTAGCAGAAGTTCTTTCACGTGCCAGTAAATCTACTGACACGAGGCTGCCGTATTCGTGTACCTTCAAATACCACCGGACTGAGGCGGGTCCGAACCTGCCAAATTGTGGGCTTATTATTATTATTATTATTATTATTATTATTATTATTATTATTATTATTATTATTATTATTATTATTATTATTATTATTATTTTACCGGGCGATTTGGCTGTGCGGTTAGGGCCACGCAGCTGTGACCTTGCGTCAGGGAGATAGTAGATTCGAACTCCACTCTCGGCAGCCCTGAATATGGTTTTCCTGGTTTCCCATTTTCACACCAGGCAAATGTTGAACTGTAGTCTACATTAATTAAGGCCACGGCCGATTCATTCCCACTCCCAACCCTTTCCTATTCCATCGTCGCCATAATACATGTCTATGTGGGTGCGACGTAAAGCAAAAGTTAAAAAAAAAAAAAGTTGGTAAATTTGCGAGCCATTCGTCAAAATGGATCACAAGAAGTTTAATAAAGCATGACAATACTCTCTTCTCCCAGGGTGTGTACGTGAGGCTGTGTTCTAGTACATTCTCTTCGGGCCTTATCTAACCCCCTGAAAACGACTAAAAGGGAGTGAATTGCCCGTAGGTTATATACCGGAAATAACTTCTCCACATGGACTCGAAATCAACTAGCTTTGGTCTATTCTAATATTATGCATGTATACACGTTTCATGAACACGTGTTTAAAAACAGGCATTCTAATAAACTCTACACAAACGAACAAAAATAAACAAATGACTGGGAATTTCTCCCCCTAACATTTGAACACATACAACTTAGTACATGGCTCCTCTTCTGTAGCGACTGAAGGTAGTGGGAGTTACTACCATTTGTAATAATCGACATCCAACGACGAACAAATTCAAAAGTGACAGACACACTTCGCTGAATTTGAGTACACTGATTTTAACACTGTTTTGAAGACTTTTTTTTCTCAGAACTTATCTAGGCTGTGTAGATTTTCAACAAGTACACATAAGAATTCCCCTTTAGAGGACAAAGCTCGCCTGCATAAATGGAGTTATAGGTAACAAGCATAGGTGTTCAATAACACATTCAAGATATCATATACAACAAATTAGTAATACTTTCTTTCACTTGCAATCGACAGTAGACAAGTGACAGCATCTGGTTCCCGCGTTAAACACACCTTTAAATAGGGACCCAACTTCTCCCTCCAGCTCGCCCTGAAGGAGCCAATCATATTCACCCGCTTCTTCATGCGCGAATGGCTCATCTAACTTCCCGGAGCGCGTCAACACTTGTGGGGAATCATTGAACTTCCCGGTGCTGTTACCATCTGCAGTTAGATCAGAATTCCCAATAACTGTTCGCATTTCAACGAACAATATCCAATACGAAAAAGCAACCACCTTCAACATTTAATATATGAAATTAAGTACTTCTGAAATAAGCGTATACATATCTCAGGGTTGTGTTAATAGCAGTATCATTTTTTTTGCTATTTGTTTTACGTCACATCGACACTGATAGGTCTTATGGCGACGATGGGATAGGAAAGGCCTAGGAATGGGAATTAAGCGGCCGTTGCCTCAATTAAGGTACAGCCCCAGCATTTGCCTGGTGTGAAAATGGAAAACCATCTTCAGGGCTGCCTACAGTGGGACTCGGACCCACTATCTCTCGGATGCGAGCTCACAGCTGCGCGCCCCTAACCACACGGCCAACTCGCCCGGTAGTAATATCACTCTTCGACTGACTGATAATACTCACATTCTCGCTGTTAACTAGTTGTCACTGAAAAGCATAACTTTCAAAACTATTATGGAAATGCTAGTTGCTTTACGTCGCACCGACACAGATAGGTCTTATGGCGACGATGGGACAAGGAAGGGCTAGGAGTGGGAAGGAAGCGGCCGTGGCCTTAATTAAGATACAGCCCCAGCATTTGCTTGGTGTAAAGATGGAAAACCACGGAAAACCATTTTCAGGGCTGCCGATAGTGGGGTTCGAACCTACTATCTCCCGAATACTGGATACTGGCCGCACTTAAGCGACTGCAGCTATCGAGCTCGGTATTATGAAAATGAGTAATTATAACTTGATAAAGATATATGGAGGAAAATATATAATCTAAAAAGATTATATGTCTAAGATATGTTGAAATGTTTCGGATATTGTGGCCAACATCAGCGCACAAACACTTACAAAAAGATTAATAGCACATAAATAAACACATATGAAAAGAAATCTTGAATTTAGTAATGGCATATATCTTTATATGATCCTCTTTCATAGATATGGTGTTTATTATTATGGAGACAATTCAAAACAAAATATTGGAACTCATTGATAAAAAGTTCATAAATTTATCACAAGATGGCTAAATGTGTAATGTTAATTTTTTTAATAATGTTAGTAACATATGTCATCATTAGAGCTCGGATTTCCATGCACTATGAAATCTCAAAATATGCATGCATTCATGCACTATCATATGGCAAAACATGCACAATAAACTGGAAAATATGCACTATCAAAATTCAGTTCCTTTTGAAACATGAACAAAAACTACCCTAATTTCTCCAAATTGTCTTGATTTAAGCTCATCCGTTTATCATTCAGCACATACTTAAGCACAGAAAATTATTTTTTTTACGTCACGAGAAGTGATAGATGCATAATTCAATGAAGACATTTGGACAAAGTGAGGTCAAATTGTACGTCTTTTGCATTTTCTCCACAATACGTCTTTTATAAGCTTGACGAATTCAAAATCAGGATTTGAACGAATTAGTTTGTTCAACTTATCTCTATCTGCGGCAGCTGCTTCTCCATGCGATGATTGCAGGACACATTTGAATGTCCTCAATAAGTGGTAACGATGCTTGCTGCGATAACACAGACGTGTGACGATTGAGAGTTCCGGGTAGGACATTCCAGGATAACAACGGTAGAGGGTTCAATGAAAAAGTAGAATTTGTAAGCTGCTATCCCAGTAACGCGGCGCCACAGAAGTGTGATACAAGATTCCTTTTGTTCGTCTAACAGACGAAAAATGAGCCGTCAATGAATAATGCACAATTTACCGTTCAATTTATAGCAATGTACAACTGTAAAACTGGGACACCTTATTCCTAAGAATTAGATTTCGACGTGGGGCCCTCCGACTTACGTCATTGTTTACTCAAGCAACAGATAAGAAAGTGTTTGGTTAATTGCATTATACTGTAGGACCTGTGCCGTATGTAGGCTACTAACTATGGTTATGATGCTCTATGATGCTACAATATAATATATATGCGTCAAAGTCAGAATAAAAGTCATATTATGCAATATTAAACGTCCAAATATGCGTGCGCTATTAAATCCAAAATCTTCCAAATATGCATTATGCATGAATTTTCTCCGAAAAATGCCAAAACATGCAAACATGAACGGAAAAAGAACGGTCATTTGGAATTGTTAAGCCGTAAAACGAATATTTGCAAAGTTTGAGAAGTGTAGCTAGCTTATTTAAAAACATGCATTTGCATGGAAATCCGGGCTCTAGTCATCATCATCATCATCTGTTTACCCTCCAGGTTCGGTTTTTCCCTCGGACTTAGCGAGGGATCCCACCTCTACCGCCTCAAGGGCAGTGTCCTGGAGCTTCAGACTCTTGGTCTGGGGATACAACTGGGGAGTATGACCAGTACCTCGCCCAGGCGGCCTCACCTGCTATGCTGAACAGGGGCCTTGTGGAGGAATGGGAAGATTGGAAGGGATAGGGAAGGAAGCGGCCGTGGCCGTAAGTTAGGTACCATCCCGGCATTCGCCTGGAGGAGAAGTGGGAAACCACGGAAAACCACTTCCAGGATGGCTGAGGTGGGAATCGAACCCACCTCTACTCAGTTGACCTCCCGAGGCTGAGTGGACCCTGTTCCAGCCCTCGTACCACTTTTCAAATTTCGTGGCAGAGCCGGGAATCGAACCCGGGCCTCCGGGGGCGGCAGCTAATCACGCTAATAATCTTTTTAGATAATGTTTTGTGTTTATTAGGTGGTTAACTTCTATAATTATGTTTTTTCTCAAGTTATATAGTTAATAGGACCAATATGAGCAAGATTACTTGTAAGGGGTAATTATAACAAACATACACACATGTTGTCAAAATATAACGAATATAGTGGGTCTTTCAGACACCAAAATTTCAAGCCGCTCTTTTTTACACTCTTCTGTAGTTTTTTCCTTCTTATATTATATTTTTCTGCCCGAAATATTGATTTAGTTCTAATTCATTGCTGATCGATCTCGAAGTATTGTCATTGTATCTAGATCAAGACTCATCTCCATCATTCCCGTGCTAGATACTGAACATTCTTGCGTGCCAGGACACATTTGTCATTCATAGATTATGCTTTCTTTATTCCATTGTATTGTGAATGAGTTCTTTTTGAATATTCTTTTTTATTCCTGGCGTCACGTTTGAATACACAAACCGCAGGTCGACAGTACAGACAAATATTTACCAGCAGATTATGGTTGGATAATGATTGTGTCTACCAATCACAAAATAAAACCGATAACATCTACCTAATTCGCCTATAATGAAACACGAAACGTATTATGGATAAACAAATTGGTTGATCATAATGTTGACAAAAATATAGTATTGGTCCGCCATACAGAATAGAGCTTTTGCACTGTTATTTACTCTCCGATTATATCTGTCCCACACGCCACTACCTATAGAAGAGAGTCGCTATCAGACATGGAAAACAGGTGGAGGTGAGATTTAGATTAGGGTGAGGACAAATCAAAGTGTTCTCTGTGGGCGTGCAGCACGAGAGTCATCAGGAAATCTCTCTACTAATACATTCCTTCGGAATTGTACTGTGCACACTTCCTGGCACACGAAGTGATCCGAACTTCCTTATTACAAGCACGACCGAAGGAAAGGTGAACATTATCAGTACATGGAGGTTTTATCTATAGTTTTCTGATAAAATGGTGCACTTGTACATAACGAGTTAAAATGACAACATTCGCTGCAAACTTCCCTAGACTCTGCTCCGACTTTCCTGTCCTAATATAACTAAACAAAGTGTTTATTGGTCCGCCTCTGTGGTGTAGTGGTTAGTGTGGTTAGCTGCCGCCCCCGGAGGCAAGCTTTCGATTCCCGGCTCTGCCACGAAATTTAAAGCGTGCTATGAGGGCTGGAACCGGGTCAACTCAGCCTCGGGAGTTCAAATGAGTAGAGGTGGGTTCGATTCCCACCTCAGCCATCCTGGAAGTGGTTTTCCGTGTTTTCTCAATTCTTCTCCAGGCAAATGCCGAGATGGTACCTAAATTAAGGCCACGGCCGCTTCTTTCCCTCTTCCTTGTCTATCCCTTCCAATCTTCCCATCCCTCCACCAAGGCCCCTGTTCAGCATAGCAGGTGAAGCCGCCTGGGCGAGGTACTGGTATTTCTCCCCAGTTGTATCCCCCGACCCAATGTCTCACCCTCCAGGACACTGCCCTTGAGGTGGTAGAGGTGGGATCCCTCGCTGAGTCCGTGGGACAAACCTACCCTGGAGGGTAAACAGATAAAGAAGAAGAAAGTGTTTATTGGACACATGTATATTAAAGAGTGAGACAATTTTTTTAATTACAAAGTACCATATGTTGTTTTAGTCATCAGTCCATAGACTGGTTTGATGCAGCCCTCCATGCCACCCAATCCTGTGCTAACCATTTCATTTCCACATACAGTAACTACTACATCCTACATCTGCTCTAATCTGATTGTCATATTCGTACCTTGGTCTACCCCTACCATTCTTACCACCTACACTTCCCTCAAAAACCTACTGATCGAGCTCGATAGCTGCAGTCGCTTAAGTGCGGCCAGTATCCAGTAATCGGGAGATAGTGGGTTCGAACCCCACTGTCGGCAGCCCTGAAGATGGTTTTCCGTGGTTTGCCATTTTCACACCTTAATTAAGGCCACGGCCGCTTCCTTCCCATCCCATCGTTGCCATAAGACATATCTGTGTCGGTGCGACGTAAAGCAAAATGCAAAATGCAAAAAAAAAAAAAAAAAAAAAAGTCAAATTTATCCAAATCGATCTCCTCTCACCAGTTCGATTCAGTACCTCTTCATTCGTGATTCTATTTACCCATCTCACCTTCAGCATTTTTCCGTAACTCCACATTTCAGAAGCTTCTATCCTCTTCCTTTCACGTTGGTACAGTACAGTCATGATTTATTTCGTGACTTGTGAGAATTACGTATTGCCAATGCCGTATTGTTAAAATCATTTGTGATACATTCGCGGTAACCCCTCCCCCCCATGGCACTACAGCCATGAAGGGCCTTGGCCTACCAGGACTGCTGCTCATGTGGTCAGAACGACGATTTCTCTCGGCCGTTATTCTTGGCTTTCTAGACCGGTGCCGCTATCTCACCGTTAGATAGCTTCACAATTCTAATCACGTAGGCTGAGTGCACCTCGAACCAGCCCTCAGATTCAGGTAAAAATCCCTGACCTGGACGGGAATCGAACCCGGGGCCGCCGGGTAGGAGGCAGGCACCCTACACCACGGGGCCGGCATTTGCGGGTACCAACTCGGTATGACTGTCATTAAGAAAAGGTGCCGGACATTATAATGATAACAGCACAACTCAATTTTGACTGGCAGTAGGAAAGGTGTCTGATTTTATAATAAAATCTCATCATCTGTAATCTGTCTGGAAGTAGGAAAGGACGCCTGCCATTGTAACGAAAACTCCCAAAATCGATTGTTATAATGAAAACTTTCTTACTCTATTGTGAATGGCAGTAGGTAAGTGAGCCTGCCGTTATCATCACAACTCCGCACTTTATAATGGAAACAACGTGCTGTTTCTGGATAACGCTAAGTGGCAAGCAAATTAAAAAATCTCATTCACTGCATGTACAGTAATTTACTTCGATATCCGTATACAATGTAGAATGCCGTAGCGAAGCACGGGTACATTTGCTAGTATTTCCTAAAATTTTAAGCGTCGTCTGTTAGGATTCCAAGTCTCGCATTCGTAAGTAAGTGTTGGTATCGCTATGGTACTCTAATCCTACAACTTGATCTGGACATTGAGGGAAAGATTGCTGTATTGTGATATGATATGTTACCAGTAAAAAAATAATAATGCCTGTCAACATATAAATGCCTAAAAATTTCTCCATTTCTGTCTTTCACCGGCTTCCGGCGAGCCATTAACCCACCGGAGTTAGAATCCTTCTTTCCCTAAACATAAATGTTCGTCTCCTCGACCATCAACTCCATAGCTCATCGTCAATTAGAAGCCGGTAACACGTAAATATATTTGCGTTGTCAGGTAAATATTGTTGATGAAGTAGACTTCCATTTGTAAAACTCTACGGTGTCAAGAATGAATTTCATAGCTCCAGCCTTGATGTTCATTGTACTCTTGCACCCCCAGAATAGTTGATGGACTGACTAAAAAGTTTCTAGGTGAAATTGAATTAGAGGATTCTGAACTTAGAATTGTATTTTATTTAGCGTATGACTTACTGTATATAAAACACAAAACAATGGGGAATAAACAAAGCAAGGAAAAACAAGTTCAAGATGGGCTCTTTCCAGCAGCCGGGCTGAGTGGCTCAGACGGTTGAAGCGCTGGCCTTCTGACCCCAACTTGGCAGGTTCGATCCTGGCTCAGTTCGGTGGTATTTGAAGGTGCTCAAATACGTCAACCTCGTGTCGGTAGATTTACTGGCACGTAAAAGAACTCCTGCGGGACTAAATTCCGGCACCTCGGCGTCTCCGAAGACCGAAAAAGTAGTTAGAGGGACGCAAAGCAAGTAACATTATTACTATTATTATTAAATGACAGTCCACGTTTTTGAACCATTCAACTACATCAGGTGTCGCACAATAAAATCTTGTCTGTCGCCTAAGTAACGCCTGATAGGACATTTCAAGGCGATGTGGTAGATTGTCTGTCATTCTCACAATCGCAGGCAGCTGATGGTTTCTAACCCCATTTATATGACAAGCACAGCTTCCATGATTAGTACGTATCCGGTTTAATCGGGCCCATAACTGAGTTTTATTATGACTCGTTGCCATTGTGGAGGTGACTTGGTGGACCATTCTTCATTCCATTTCTGCTGTAGCTTGAAGCTCTTTACTGAGTGAATCAATTGTGCTGATATTGGTGGGTTTCTTGAAGTTTTTCTGTAATGCAATATCATATGATCTGAAATATCAGCATTGATTGGTAACTGTGGGTTGGACACAATTCTTTTTATATTCTCGGATTAAACATTAGAATAATGAAATGAATTGTGTTCTTCTACATTGTCGGTATCATTGTAGGCACAGTCTGAAGGTGAAACATCTCCATAGTCTTAGGAACTTGAATAAGATTCTTCCTCATAATCACTGTCTTCCAGCATTTCTTCCATTTCCTTTGCAGTATGAAGTCGCTTTCGAGACATCTTTATCACTAACACGTAAGTATATGGGATACCAATAATGCCACTAGATGTGGGCTGTGGACTCGGGAAGAAATATTTTCATAAAATTTTACGCCGCAAGTCCACAGCTCACATGTGGGCTGTGCGAAAAATGCATTATTAAAATATTTTGTAATAATAATAATAATGTTATTGGATTTACGTCCCACTAACTACTTCTACGGTTTTCGGAGCCGCCGAGGTGCCGGAATTTAGTCCTGAAGGAGTTCTTTAACGTGCCAGTAAATCTACCAACACGAGGCTGACGTATTTGAGCACCTTCAAATACCACCGGACTGTGCCAAGATCGAACCTGCCAAGTTGAGTTCAGAAGGCCAGCGCGTCAACCACCTGAGCCACTCAGCCCAGCAAAATATTTGTTCACCTAAAATATATGCATACTTGACCAAAGTACAAGCCATGATACATTTAATGCGTGGACTTGGGGAGGAATATATTTACTCACAGGTGGACAGTGAACCTGTTAAACATATAGAAATTATTTGGATTTCACTCGGATTCGAACCCATTATCCTGGGAAATGAAGGTCAATCATGCCTCAGTGGTCGATCTTTACCATGAGACAATCATAACATTTTTAACTTGCTTCTACCGCGACTAGTGGGTGTTATGGCACCGTCATCTTATGCCAGACTTGATTAATATGCCTTCCAACCAAGGGCTTGATGAAGACATTAATTAATGCTCAAGATTTATGAAGAGTGAGTCTTTTTACACTAGTTCTTCCGACTATTTTTAAAGATAGAACATTATGTAATCAAATGAGCCGGTGTCGGTAAAGTGTGTGGTCTTTGGACAAAGGACCACCTTGTGAGTGTGTGGGAGGAATTGAGACGTTTAGTCGTCTACGTCACCTTGAGTGATGATTATACCTGAGATGAATCATGCTAGTGTTACACACAAGACAGCAATAGTGTAATGTCAAACCTTGAAGTGCTGGAAACAAGGTTACAAGGGACAGACCTGAACTGCGTTCCATCAATAAGCAGGACAGGGTTTGAGTAAGTTTACTAATCCACAAGCGGGAACTGCACGCGGACCGCTGCAGCATGGAAACGAGAATGCCTAGATGCAAGGTTATTAATCAGATGTTTGCGCGATTTATATACTCGTAATTTTTAAGGAGCTCGTTCCGGATCGCTTGGAACTAAGGAGAGAGTAATAATTTATTGCAATCCAAATTATTTTTGATACATGCTTGCTTTTTTGTTACAATTCATGTATCTACTTCTATCTTAAAAATTACAATTACAGTTTACACCCAATCACAATTTACACCCAATCTCTAAACTAATTTTTTAAAATTTTGTTTAATTTTGTCGTATACATTAACAGTGTTATGTAGTCTAGGACAACATGTATTTTACACTTATTATAGTGCAAGTACAGCAAACTCTCGATTATCCGGCATAATCACCGGACAAATTCACACGGATAACTGAAAACACGGATAATAAGATTTTGTGCATTTTAATGCACAACGAAACTTTTAATAATTCAGAATATACAATGCTATTTGAAAATGCAATAATGACATTCAATAACCACTTTTATCAATAAAGTAGACCAATATAAATATTACTTGCAACATCTAATTTTATGCGATTCTGTTTTCTTTTTTATTTGTCTCCTACTGCCTGAACACCAATCCTATAATTATTCGCTAATTTCTATACTGATTCTCCTTTCTCGAACTTGTCAATCAATTCAAGATTTTCTTTTGAAGTTAAAAGCAGTTTCTTTCGCTTCGTAGTCATGACTGCTATCACAGAACACCAACAAAGAACTGCTACACAGTACATTGTTTAGTGTTTAGTTTTCGAACAAAGCATGCCAGTAGCACACTTGAATTTCAAGCGCACAGTTCTCTCACGTATCCAAATTGCCGTGACAAAAAAAAAAAAGATACAAAAACCTCGCAGGTGCACGGATAACCCGTAAACTGAATAATCCGCAGCCGGATAATCGGGAGTTTGCAGTATTTGTTTTTGTTAGGAGTCCGAACAGAGTTCTCCTTAGTTTACAATAGACATTATGTATTTAACTGAATGACGGTACGAATGATTGAATGAATGGATGGATGACTGCATGCCTGGATGAGTTGCATGCTTGTATTGTATTCATGCATTCATGAATGGATAAACATTCTTCTCTCCCCGTCACGGAAAGTCACCAGCTGGGGAGGGAGCGTTCATAATTGAATGAGTGATTGGATGATCGCAGCCTACATCTACGTAGCCCCAGCAGATAGGGTGAGAGCACTCCAATGTGGATGAATTAATGAATTAGTGAATAAATGACTGATCTGAATTTAATAAAAGTACCTCTCCCAGTCACGGATAACCACCAAATTGGAGAGACAGCTAAGGAGCTTATAGTCTTCCTAAAACAGTAACAATTCATAGAAAGAGAAATTGTGCACCTTAGAGATAATGAGACTCATCACTTGACTTTCGTGAAATACACATCTTGTGAGGTCGTTTGCAAAGTTCTGTAAGTTTATTTTTTATTGCTATTATTAACACTGTTCAGATTATCGAACTATCACTCTCCTGGCTCATGCTTTAAAAATATTGCTCAACGTCATCAAGAACAGAATTGAAGGAAAGTAAGAACACTATATCGACCATGACCAGTTTGGATTTCAGTCATAATGGGGCACTAGGGAAGCAATTCTGGCATTACGTTTAATTCTTGAAAGAAGGCTCAAGAAGAATAGGAAAGTATACGCGAGCTTCATTTACTTAGAGAAAGCTTTCGACTGAGTCGAATGGAAACGGCATCTCCTTACCATAAAAAAAGCAGGAATTGATTGGAAAGATAGACGACTCATACCAAATTTATCCAGAATGCAGAACACTGATTTTGAAATCAGTGGGACAAAGAGAAATGCCAAAATAGGAAGAAGAGTTAGGAAAGGATGTCCACTCTCTCTTTATCTCTTCAATATGTTCACCGAAGAAACCATCACAGTCATGAAGGGGAAAACAGCTAGGATTAACTTTTTTTTGCTAAGGGCTTTACGTCGCACCGACACCGATGGCGACGATGGGATAGGAAAGGCCTAGGAGTTGGAAGGAAGCGGCCGTGGCCTTAATTAAGGTACAGCCCCAGTATTTTCCTGGTGTGAAAATGGGAAACCACGGAAAACCATCTTCAGGGCTGCCGATAGTGGGAGTCGAACCTACTATCTCCCGGATGCAAGCTCACAGCCGCGCCTCTACGCGCACGGCCAACTCGCCCGGTGGGGGATTAAAATTAATGGTAAGCGAGTACATTCTATAAGATTCGCTTATGATATTGCTATACTAGCGGAAACAGGCAAAAGTATGCAGAGAATGATCAGCATACTAGTAGAAACTTTAGGTAAATGGAACCTCAAAATTAATGCAAGGAAAACAAAATCCATGACAATATGTAAACGAAGAAAACACCAATAACACACATCAAAATTGTCCCTAATAAAAATGAACAAGTGAAACAGTTTTGCTACTTAGGAACGCTAATCAAGAGTGATAATCGGAGGAAATCAGAAGTCACAAAAAGGATAGTAATGGCAAAGGGAGACTTACAAGATAAAAAGCATCTGCTGACCAACAAACGTATAGATAATCAAACTCGGAAGACCTTTGAAAAAATCGTTGTAAGGAGAGTGCGTCTGTGAGGTTGCGAAAGCTGGACATTAGGGAAGCAGGAAGAGAAAAGACTCCAGGCAGTGGAAATGTAGATCTGGAGGAGAATGCAGAGGATAAGTTGGACTGAAATGAAGAGCAATACCGAAGTCCTTAGAGAACTAGGAGTAAAACGGGGTCTGGTAACTGAAATTGGCAAACGAAAAATAAAATTTATTGGTCACATTCTGCGGCGTGAAGAGTTCCTTTGTAACATCACTGAAGGAATAACTGCAGCGAAAAGAGGCCGAGGATGACTCAGAGTGTCTTATTTCAAGAACCTGCTTCTGAGGATGAACTGCAAGACCTATGCCGAGTTGAAAAGATTTGCTCAAGATAGACATCTATGGAAGCATATGATGGTGAGGATTAACAATTATACTTCAATTAGGAGATGCATCCATTAGTATGACAACAAGGTAAAATTAAGTGGAGATGTGCACAAAATCCTTCAAAAATTATGAAAAAATGTTGTGCTGAAATGGCCAGCTTATTATTATTATTGAGAATCTAGTCCCAAAAGGGTTTGATTGCAGTTGAAGTGCACTTACAAAATTAAATTCCTAACACATGCGCATCAGTTGTCACGTCCTTTTTTCATCCATCGCTATTTTTCATCTTCGCTGATGTCCGACTCGTTGGCTGAATGGTCAGCGTACTGACCTTCGGTTCAGATGGTCCCGGGTTCGATTCCCGGACGGGTCAGGGATTTTAACCTTAATTGGTTAATTCCAGTGGCTCGGGGGCTGGGTGTGTGTGGCGTGTTCAACATTAGAAATCATCCTAGGTAGGGCCATCATCTTCACAGACATGCAGGTCGCCTAATAGGCCGTCTACTACTGTAGAAAAAGACCTGCACCAGGCCTCTCCGGAGACCATACGCCATTAAAATTAAATCTTCGTTCATCTCTTTATGTCTGTTTCGTCAGGCATTTGACGGTATCACACTTAGGAGTATTGAAGAAGACTATGGAGCATCATTTCCGGTTGGTCAAGCATGGTGGTTACCATGGAAAGTTCGTTTCGATTTGAGGAGTACAGTGCAAGTTTGCGTGTTCGGAAATTCAACTGCCATTTCTGAGACTTTCTTTTGCCGTGACAAACGTATCTTTTTCTCTTGAACTACTAAATATATCAATGTGAAACTTAATAGACAGGCAGGCTAAACACTGTCACGTATTTTCCTGCAAGGTAATTACAAGATATGTAATTTTAAGGAATTCAGAGTGTCATATAATATGTCTTTTCGTGATCTTTTCAAATTGAAAAGTTAATTTATTTTCAAAAATCGAGAGAGGAATGAAATGTAAAATGCCTGCAAGCATTAAATCAACAAGGTCTTAGAAATCACTAAAATAAATGTCAAGGTCCAGGACCTCATGTTTCTGAGGAAAAGGTACATGAATAGACCAAAATTCAAATTTGAAAAAATTCAAAAACTTTTATATAAATTAACTGATTAGTGCTTATACAGTAGATAAGAACATGCCCCCCTCTGTGGCGTAGCGGTCAGTGTGATTAGCTGCCACCCCCGCGGGCTAGGGTTCGATTCCCGGCTCGGCCATGAAGGATAAAAATTGATATGAGGACTGGAACGGAATCCACTCAGCGTCGGGAGGTCAACTGAGTAGAGGGTAGAGGTTTCGATTCCGACCTTAGCCATACTCAAAGTAGTTTTCCGTGGATTCCCACTTCTCCTCGAGGCAAATGCCGGAATAGTACATCCTTAAGTCCGCCTCTGTGTTGTAGTGGTTAGCGTGATTTGCTGCCACCCCCGGAGGCCCGGGTTCGATTCCCGGCTCTGCCATGAAATTTGAAAAGTGGTACGAGGGCTGAAACGGGGTCCACTCATCCTCGGGAGGTCAACTGAGTAGAGGGGATTCGATTCGCACCTCAGCCATCCTCGAAGTGGTTTTCCGTGATTTCCCACTTTTCTTCCAGGTAAATGCCGAGATGGAACCTAACTTAAGGCCACGGCCGCTTCCTTCCTCTTCCTTATCTATCCTTTCCAATCTTCCCATTCACTTACAAGGCCCCTGTTCAGCATAGCTGATGAGGCCACCTGGGTGAAGTATTGGTCCTCCTCCCTAGTTGTATATTCTCGACCCAAAGTTTCACGTTCCAGGACACTGCCCTTGAGGCGATAGAGGTGGGATCCCTCTCTGAGTCCGAGGGAAACGCCAACCCTGGACGGTAAATGGATTAAGAAAGAAAGAAAGAAAGAAAGAAAGAAAGAAAGCTAAGAACAATGTATTTTAAATCAGAGTGCGAAGTTTCATGATTGTAACTCAAATAGTGTCAGAGTTACAGAGAATTTAGATAACGAATGAATTTTCATGCACGTCTCCAATTAGAACATAGATTAAAAACAACAAAAATACAAGAAACAATTCCATGAAAACCAAATATTACAAGCAATTGTATCGAAAAAAGAAATTTCACGATAACAAATCAATAATCAAAAATGAAATACTTTGAAACAGGAAACAAAAAATCGCGCGAGTACATTTTCTCAGCTAGACAGCGATTAGTCTCTCTCAACTAATCTTTGCTCCAATGGTTTCATACAGGCAAGAGATCGTATGGCACTGCAAACATCTTACAGAGCTGGGGAAGGTCGACGTCCTCATATAATTTTTATATTATTTAAATAGGAAGAGAGCAGATATGTGCAAAATACATTTAAGTTCAAATGTCCTTACGAAGCTATGTAAGGGGACTTCGCTTTTCGGTCTTTTCTCACATCACATGACATGATATCTTTCATATTGTTTTTCAGATAACATATACTGAGTGTCCGGCTGATGATAACACTTGGTATTAGACACTTTGGGTTGAAAATTATGCACAGAGAAACGTGTATCTACACGTCGCAAGGTCGTATGATCCTTGCAACCATTCCCGGGAGATCATCGCGTCCGAGCAGAAGTAACAAGTCATCCATATTTCTTTTCCTTAGCGCTCATAGTAGTCATTAGTTCCTCTTATGTAGATGGCACGACCAGCTGAAGTGTCTGTTCCTCGACGAAAGGGAGCTCTCTCGTTAAGACATAGGTTAGACGTGAAGGCGAAATAACTACTTCACTTTAAAGGCAGACCCCTCTTGTCTATCTCACATCTCACACTTCATGTACCTAGGGGTCACGTTATAGACACCATGGTACGCCTTCTCAAGGCATGTCCGTGAGAGAGTGAATGTTGCTGTAAACGTAATGATGATGAGTGACAGGGAATGTTAGTTGTGATGATGGTGGTGATTATTGTTTTAAGAGGAAGTACGCATAGACAACTATCCTCTATTAACACTAATCAGAGACAAAAAAATGGAAGTGATCCGGTGCTTCAAAAAATGAAGTTATCGGCCAAAGGAAGACAAGGCACACGCAGAGCGTGAAAATGAAAAGCTCACTAGTATTCGCAATCTAATATCGTCAAGGTCGGAAAAGAACAAAAGTTGACCAAGGCAGGTTGTATAGGACAGATGAAAGTGAGGAGCCTGGTACAGGTAAGTGGAAGCAATGCCAGACCTCAGTTAAAGACCCCGTGGTCACCAACCCATGGTCCCAAGTTAGGAGTCCCTGGGGTCCCTTTTAAATAGCCTCTTACGAGAGGTAGGAGCTACCAGCTAGTTAATTCCAATTGTCAGTTCCCCGATTTATAAAAGAATATTCCTTTCTTTCTTTCTTTCTTTTCTTTCTTTCCTTCTTAATCCGTTTATCCTCCAGGGTTGGTTTTCCCTTCGGACTCAGCGAGGGATCCCACCTCTACCGCCTCAAGGGCAGTATCCTGGAGCGTGAGACGTTGAGTGCAGGAATACAACTGGGGAGGAGGACCAGTACCTCCCCAGGCTGCCTCACCTGCTATTCGGAAGAGGGGCCTTGTGAGGGGTGGTAAGATAGGAAGGGATAGACAAGGAAGAGGGAAGGAAGTGGCCGTGGCCTTGAGTTAGGTACCATCCAGGCATTTGCGCGGAGGGTAATTGGGAAACAATTGAAAACCACTTCGAGGATCGCTGGAGGGGGGATCGAACCCACCTCCACTCAATTGACCTCTCGACGCTGAGTGGACCCCGTTCGAGCCCTCGTACCACTTTTCAAATTTCGTGGCAGATCCAGGAATCGAACCCGGGCCTCCGGGGGAGGCAGCTAATCACACTAACCACTACACCACAGAGGTGGACTAAACGACTTTTCTGCGCGACTTTTGAACTCTACCCACGTTCGTTTATTCGTATAGACATCGTAAATGGCACGTAGCCCGTCTGGTGGCCATGATCGTTAAGGCGTCGAGTGTAAACGGTCTGAAACCGTGGTTAGCCAGTTCGAATCCTGTTGGTCGAAAAATTTTCACTATCAGGAAGTTGGCCGCCAGGGTAGGAGATATGGTGGTATACAATTTATAACCACTACATTGTGTGCCATAATCCTTGATTCAGTTCCAAACCACCCCATAGTGCTCATACGGAGTGAGGGCATATGACGCTGTTGATGGAGATTCATCCTTGGTGCTATTCGGCAGGAGTAGCCTATGTGCCGACACCGGGCTTCATCCTCCACCTTCCTACTATCAAGTCATTCATTTCATCTCACTAACTTCTGTGATAAGGTTGACGTCAGGAAGAACACCTGATCGTAAAACTCACTACGAAGGTTCGTCTCACTTCAAACCCGACTCCGTAGGGAAAGGGGACAGGGGTTGGACATACAATGCATACTGTTACCAATATAACTCCATCCGTTTCATTACGCTAATTTATTTCAGGATGACCCAATAAATACACACACACAATTCTAATCAGCAATCAATGGGAACTCTAATTACCAGTCTATTTACAAATCTTTCTTCTGTACACACACACCCGGGAGTCCAGGCCGGTTGCTACCTGCGAAACGGCTAACTTATAATCCTTACTTTCACTTTCCCAGAGTCCAGTCACCTCCTATAGCCGCCGTAGGTAGACAGCTGGATTTGAACACTGGCTATACAACACACGACGACTGTTCGTTGGTTCGACTCCACATACAGTCCCATGCAGTGAACAACTAAACAGCTCAAAAGTATTCAACAGCAGGACGATACTCACAACAGCAAACATTAACACATGTCCATTTATCCTCGCACTCTCGATAGCGCGTTTCCTCGCTGGCTTGCGGCGATCCTCAGTCTACAGAATCACACAGTACAGTCTTCCGTTCTGTCACCAAGAGTTACACACTCACTGGTCTCTCCGACACCACAACAACAGCTCCTCGTTTAGACCTTGGTGGGACACTGGCGACAGCTAACACCTCTGTCGCCCTCAGCCCAGCCACCGAACCCCAACTCACTGAGTGTCACACTGACTCCCCCACGGAGTCCTGCTCTGACTGCCTGTCCGCGGCTAGCCTCCATTTTTATAGCTCGCGTGATTTGATCCAGAATTTTCACGATGTGACTACAGGCAGATCATTCCCGTGTTCTTTATCTTCTGACCCACAGCATCTCCATTCAAGATTTTTAATCCTACTTGTCTCACAACTTCTAGAATTGAAATCATGAAGTACGAACATTGCACTATTCTATCCCTAGATCATCGATGAGCCCTGTTTGTTACGTGTCCAATACGGTTGTTCCATATTCCAGGACTGGCCTCGCGAGTAATATATGGATCTTGTTACATTGTCACAAATGTCCACGCAGATCCTGCTGAATATGTTTCTTATTAGCCTGGCTCTCCAATTAGATTTTCCAGCTTGCCGATTAGAATTTCTCTGTTAATAGTGTAAAAAGCCTTTGTATACTCAAGGAAGACTGCGCCCCACCCGCCGATGATACAGGGTCTTATATACGGGACTGTAAACACTAGATCGTCTGTGTTGAAGATCTGCCTCTTCTGAGTCGTAATTGTTCCGGAATGTACCCTTCTGTTAATTAATTAATGTATTTATTAATTGAACCAGTCATTTAAGAAAGGACACACGTCCAAATTGTCGATTTTTTTTATCATTTCAGATTAACATTCTTCTCGTTCTGATGCACATTTTCATAAAAGAAACGACACTTATCCAACCAGTAACTTGCTGATATTTAAGGTTGATTTGTGTGTGGTTTGCAAGTCATTTAAGAAAGGGCACATATCACTATTCACCATTACTTCCCTATGCAAGAGAACTCCTTCAGTGCCTGTGAAAGAGATTTTTCTATCATTAAAAGACGTGTAGAAGAAATTGATCGAATTTATTGCGTAAAGCGCGGTCTTGTCAAACCATCGTATGGGAACCTAAACGTAATGACATGTTCACTATCATTCTGGTACAGACTAGTGATATTCCTAACTTTACTGCCTGGTGCTCAAATTGTATAAGAAGAGAGGAGTGACGAATGTATCTCCTTTACTCTGCCAAAGATCCAGGAACCGTACCGGCGAAATAATTCATCAACAGCCTTATTGAACACACTTTCCGTTTGAAAGTAGACAGCAACGTCCAGCTTCCTAACGAACCAGCCTACGAAGAACCAATTCCTATTAATGGGAACAAGAAGAATGACCTGAAGTGTCTAGAAGTGACATTTGGGGGAGAGTGCAAAGACTTTTTCAATGAAATATTTGCGTGGCCAACTGTTCGTGTGACTTAACGATGCTTCTGATTGCCTGTCATCATTCAAATGATTATTATTGTAGAACAACGACACGGTGTGTCCAACTTATCTGAGTAAACAATGCGGTTTTGCTGCAGAACTGATTTTCATTCAGCCATCATTATAGAAAGGATACATATCCATTTTCCTTATCTGCCAATTCCCATAAAGTCCTTCATCTTTACTCCATATTTTATGAAGTAACCTAGCCAAAAGCATCAACACTAACGGTCAATGTAAATATGAAAAGACTGGCTTTTAAATAAGATTTTTGTTCCTCCTGAAAAGTTACATTTCGGGACATGTACATTTTGTTAAATGACTGATTCAATTCTGTCAGTCGTTGAGATATTAGGTTGGTCAAAACGTGGGACAATATATATTCAGGAGCAATGGCCCGTAGTAGTTGAGGTCAGTGGTATCTCCTTTACCTTTACAAAGCATTTTCACAATTTATTTCCTCCAGATTTCGGGGATAGTCCCTTGTCGGAGGTACTTCTTGAGGAGATTTCCTATGATGAATCTCACATTGGGGGCGATTGCCTTTAGATGTTCGTAGCGTATTTGACTGGGACCGCAATTGCTCTTTGTTGATTTTATTACAGTCATCATTTTCCTCTCCGCGAACAGCTCTGAAAGTCTTGCCCTTTTTATGAACTAGAGTTTGAGCTCACACCTTTTTCCATCAAACTCCTGTATTGAAATATTTACACATGGAAATTATTTTGTTACTTGCAATAGACATCTTCTTCAAATTCCTTAGCTGTGAGGTTAATATTTCATGATTTATACCGAGTAAATCTAAAATGTCTTCCCTTTCGTTCTCAGAAATATGTTAATGGCTACCTTAAATTCAATTCGCACTCTTCTTCCTCAGGCATTTCTGTATTCATGTGTATATTAAGACCGGTACCTGCAGACGATTAAAGAGAGACTTATAATTCCAGGTTACCTTCGCAAATGATTTGTTTTTCTCTCGGTCCCAATTCTTTTGCGGATAACAACTTTAAACCTCTATGTTTACATGAAACAAATTCGAGTTCTCGAGATCCTAAGGAACCAAATTACGACAGCTCAGAGTCTGTTAGGACCTTGAGCAATTAGACCACAGTTAATCAAACATACTTCTATCATAAGTAGCTCGAAGAAAAAACCTATAGACGTAGCTGTAATCCGTGGTCTTCACTCATTTCTCACGAGGTATTTCATTAATTAATTACTTGCCGGGCTGCGTGGCTCAGACGATTGAGGCACTGGTCTTCTGACCCCAACTTGGCAGGTTCGATTCTGACTCAGTCCGGTTGTATTCGAAGGTGCTCAAATACGTCAGCCTCGTGTCGGTAGATTTACTGGCACGTAAAGGAACTCCTGCGGGACTAAAAGTCGGCACCTCGGCATCTCCAAAAACCGTAAAAGTAGTTAGAGGGACATAAAGCCAATAAGATTATTATTATTATTATTATTATTATTATTATTATTATTGTTATTAGGCGATTATTTATTTATTTATTTATTTATTTATTTATTTATTTATTTATTTATTTATTTATTTATTTATTTATTTATTACACACGCCTCTAACATATCGATCTTTGGGTATGGTTGTTAATCTAGTAGTATATCTATCACTAAATAAATTACTGTATATTTCAGCCACATAATACTAATTTCGTGTGGCTATTTCAAGCCGGGTGCAGCTCTTGTAAGGCAGACCCTCCGATGAGGGTGGGCGGCATCTGCCATGTGTAAGTAACTGCGTGTTATTGTGGTGGAGGATAGTGTTATGTGTGGTGTGTGAGTTGCAGGGATGTTGGGGACAGCACAAACACCCAGCCCCCGGGCCAATGGAATTAACCAATAAAGGTTAAAATTGCCGACCCAGCCGGGAATCAAACGCGGGACCCTCTGAACCGAAGGCCAGTAACGAGCCAACGAGTCGGACTGAGCCACATTGAAATTTAAGATTGGGAATCGGTTAAACACATTCTCACTGATTTCAATTGTATGGACCGAACAGGTTCACTACGCGGCACGGGTCATGTAGCTATAAGCTGCTATTGGGAAGAACCCCACCGTCACCAGCCCTGAAAATAGTCTTCGTTGTTTTTCATTTCCATACCTGACAAAAACCGCGGATATTTTTTCACTAACGACACGGTCATTCCCTTGCCCTTCCCATAGTCGCGGAAAATCTACTCTGTTAGCGCGACGTTAAAACCTTCCCTGTAAACGCTTCTGTTGTTTGTTGCGGTTTAAAGTTATGAGGCAACGAGTATTTACATGGTTCGGAGGCGATGAAGCCTTTAATATACCGAATTAAATGTTTTAGTGGTGATGAAGATTACTGTGGCTAGTTATTACCCGTTACCGGATACTTCTCTCGTCCAACCCATCTGGTCACTTGCTTTTAACAGTATAACTAATGACGGAAGTCAAGAGAAGAACCTTGTTAATTAGGTAAGGCTTGACGAATGAAGAATTGTACAATTACTACAATTTGAAGATACCACACACGTCGAGATAAAAACAGCTCATCTATTTAAACTTATTCTTCATCTTCTTTATCTGTTTACCCTCCAGGGTCGGTTTTTCCCTCGGACTCAGAGAGTGATCCCACCTCTACTGCCTCAAGTGCAGTGTCCTGGAGCTTCAGACTCTGGGTCGCGGATACAACTGGGGAGGATAACTAGTACCTCACCCAGGCGGCCTCACCTGCTATGCTGAACAGGGGCCTTGCGGGTATGGGAAGATTGGAAGGCATAGACAAGGAAGAGGGAAGGAAGCGGCCGTAGCCTTAAGTTAGGTATTATCCCAGCATTCGCCTGGAGGAGAAGTGGGAAACCACGGAAAACCACTTCCAGGCTGGCTGAGGTGGGAATCGAAGCTACCTCTACTCAGTTGACCTCCCGAGGCTGAGTTGACCCCGTTCCAGCCCTCGTACCACTTTTCAAATTTCGTGGCAGAGCCGCGAATCGAACCCGGACCTCTGGGGGTGGCAGCTCATCGCACTAACCACTACACCACAAAGGCGGACCTATTTAATCTCAATATTATTATTCTTTCTTGATTCGTCATGCCCAACTAAGGAGTGCGTTTGAACTTATTAGCACTTTCTTTTGTTTTCTCTTCTTCTCTTCCCAACACCTCTTCATCCTCTCGCTGTGTTCCTTTTTACGCTGTTCAGTTCATCCTGTATTTACATAAAATTTGTATTTGTGAAATAAGGTTCTGAATGTTATTCTGTCTTGAATGGTTTGTTCATTAATGCCAATCCTTCCAGCGACCTACCAAGGCCTCATTGCCTCCATTCCAAGACGCGTCGCCGCTGTTATCCGTGCCAAAGGTGGACATACCGGCCATTAGGTAGGTGCTCATAATGTTCTGATTGATCAATATATATATGTTCTTTTAGCATTTGTGTAAATGTATAGTACTCTGTCCGGCTCCATGGCTGAATGGTTAGCGTGCTGGCCTTTGGTCACAGGGGTCCCGGGTTCGATTCCCGGAAGGGTCGGGAATTTTAACCATCATTGGTTAATTTCTCTGGCACGGGACCTGGGTGTATGTATCGTCTTCATGATCATTTCATCCTCATCGCGACGCGCAGGTCGCCTACGGGAGTCAAATCGAAAGACCTGCACCTGGCGAGCCGAACATGTCCTCGGACACTCCCGGCACTAAAAGCCATACGCCATTTCATTTCATTTCATTTTTTTTTTCCGTACTTTTGACACACGTTTGTTCTGTTAGGTACTGGCTGTGTAGTCAAATACTAAATGATTTTTAATTGTATAATCACGTCGTACTTCTATTTACATGTAATACATCTGTAATATTGCTCCTTTGGTTAAAGTATTGTATCGTATTGAAACAAATGTCAAAAAATATTATTACCGCACTTAAGTTCGTAAAGTGTCAACCCTTTTTTCTCTGTCTGTCGAAATTTACTCATGTATGTATGTTCAGTCCTCAGCCCTAAGGCTGGTTGGATCCTCAACAGCTCTACCGTTAGCTGTCCTAGATGGCCTAGGCATCACTGAAGAGGCGTACTAGGGAATGAGGAGTGAGGTAGTTTCCCGTTGCTTTCCTCGCCGAGCCAGAATTGGCCATTACATATCAGTCTGCCAAGCCCACTGAAATGCATTCACCAACCGACGCTATGAGCAAAATTTTCACACCATTCACAGCAGGGACTGGCTGCACAAGGAATGGCATTACCAGCATCGCTCATACCTCAGTCACTTTCATATTGTCAAAGCCAAGGATAAAACTGAGACTAGAGTATCAAAAACTTAAACTTTTGAACTTTTTTTTTTTTTTCAGTTTTGATGTGCCGTATATACATCCCACCCCCTCGCCGCTATATCTTACAAACCCGGATTAAGTTTGTTGTCTATACTTTTTTGCCCCCTCCCCCCATCGCCAGTACTGAATTTTTGGGTGCTTCATCAAAAGAAATACAGAACCTTATTCTTCTTTTCCTGCCGCTTTTTCCCACATCTGTGGTTTTTTTTAATTTCGTGTGGCTATTTCTAGCCGAGTGCAGCCCTTCTAAGGCAGATCCTCCGATGAGGGTGGGCGGCATCTGCCACGTGTAGGTAACTGCGTATTTTTGTGGTGGAGGATAGTGTTGTGTGTGGTGCGTGAGTTGCAGGGATGTTGGGGACAGTACAAACACCCAGCCCCCGAGCCATTGGAATTAACCAATTAAGGTTAAAATCCCCGACCCGGCCGGGAATCGAACCCGGGACCCTCTGAACCGAAGGCTAGCACGCTGACCATTCAGACAACGAGTCGGACATCTGTGGGGTTGCAAGTGCGAACTGCGTCGTACATGTCGGTTTGGACCTGTTTTACGGCGCTGGATGCCCTTCCTGACGGCAACCCTATATGGAGGGACGTAATCACTATTGCCTGTTTCTGTGGTGGTTGGCAGTGTAGTGTGTTGTGTGAATATGAAGAGGAGAGTGTTGGGACGAACACGAACACCCAGCTTGCAAAAACATAATCAACCGAATATCAAGTTTAGAGGAAATACAAGAGTGATTCTCACTCTTTATTCCCTAAGTTCGAGTAAGTTATTTAGACTTGTTTGAGAAATTACATTAAGAAATAAAAGTTACATTGCGAAAGAAATTTTAAACCTTCCCCTCGAGTTAGCTTTCAAAGACTCTTACGTTGTTAAGTAGAATCTGCCATTAACTTGAGCTGCTGGACCTCCCGATGATGGACGAGGGAGCCCTTTCCCCCTGCCTCCGATAGGAACACACTCTAGACTGGAGCGATCACAAAGACTACATGGCTTGAGATGTCCCAGCTTTTATAGTGGAGAGGAAGGTTCCAGAATTCTCTGGGTCGAAACCCTGACACAACCACAATTTTCATTGGACAATCAAATAAATATCAACAACCGTGATTGGTTACTTAAATAAATGTACAAATTTTCTCATTGAATTTGAATTGAATTGAATTTATTGATCATGATTTACATGTCACTGAGACTGAAAAGCCCCTTTATGCAGCGTCTTCTTATAATACAATGCAGATTTATGAAAACAGTAACTACATTTTTATAATATTAAAGTATTAAACTAAACAAGAAACTTAAAAAAAATGAAAATACAGATACCAAATCCAGTAAGGTTAAGACATACATTATATAATAAGTAAGAAAGTAAATCATTAAGCCCTTCTGTTATTCTGGACTACATGGGTTTAAAGAATATAAAGCTAAAGCAGAGAAACAATTTTCTTCGAAATATACATATTCCTGATTGTTCGACACAAGAATGCCTGATCTCAGCCTCTTGCGTACTCCTCCAGAAAGATAGATGTTAAGAACTGCTTTAGTTGGGTACAGTTAGTGTTACTTGCGAAACGGTGAAGATTAAAGACGTTATAGATACGTGATGCAGTGCAAACAAAGGATTTGTTAAATTTAGTGGTACGATGAAGGGGAATTTGAAGGGTGGTTTTTGTAAACCTATTATCTCTGTTATGTACCGACTTCATAGGTTTAAATGCATTATAAAGGTAGGATGGTGTCTTCAGTTTGAGAATTTTCTGCGTAGCAACAGCTACTGAGATTTCCCGACGTTCATGGAGTTTCAACCATTGTAGCTGTATGTAATAGGGTGTTATGTGTTCATCACGCCTGGCATTTGTAACGTAACAAACACATGCGTTTTGTACCCTCTGTAGTTTTATGTTCAAAGTTTCAGATAAGTCGTTGTATACGACTGAACCATAGTCAATTATTGGAAATATAAGACTTTGAACAAGTAGTTTTCGCATGAAAGGTGGTGTACATGACACGTTACGTTTCAAAATATGCATGGATGACACAACTTTTCGGATTACATTTGACGTATTGTACCGTACCCAGGGGTAAATACCCTCTAGGACGATGCCTCCATTCCTGTATGAACATCCGACTAACTCAGGGTTGGGCAGAGTGTGGGTTGGTTGTCGATTGGGTCAGGATAAAATCGAAGTTCTACACTAAAATAGTAATCAATGACATGAAATGGAGGTATAACACGAATGAGAAACAATCATAGGGGGTAAGATGGATTTATTAACAAATATCCCCGATCAAAATACACGAAAATAACTGAATAAAAAAAAATAACTTGTAAAAAATGAACTCGAAGTAATAAAATAAATCGAAATCAGAAACGTTAAATGAGTGATAATACAAATTTGACATTAAAAGAAAAACAAGTTCAATAAAAAACATATATAAAAATCAAGACTGAGTATCTTCTCATAGTCCAATGTTTATGTTTTATGGCAACAAGTGTATGCAAACACTGCCATGTGGTGTTTCGGTATGGAGTTTCACACTATCGCATCCCAACGATACGGTTTCAAAATTAAATTACTCCCGAGAATCATCAAACTATTTCCGTAAAATCAAAGTTACATCATGTGAAAAATTACGACGGAAAGAAAAAATACTTAAGATGCACCGGACGCTATGTAAGGTATGCAAAATACTAGGGGCAAATCCTACACTATATTTACAATAATTCAAATAATCAAACTAAACATATATATACATCGGATATCGAGTAAAGTCTTAAATGCTACACTGCTTCTAATGTGAATCCCGGTTCACAGCAAAAAATCTAGACAGAACTAGATAAACCAACAATACATCAGCACTCGGGCTGTTCCCTTTAAAAACAACGAGACAAGGTATATAATCACAAAATAATAAGGTAAAACCATCCTGTAAGAGAAAAACATATAAATAATCCTTGATGTCATGAAGAAAGCAATGGGCAACATTGCCTCCTTCTGCTGCGTTTGAGCGCTCAACAGCGCGGTCATCCGTCATGTACTTCCGGGTAGATTACGAGCTGTAAAGAAATATTGAACTCCACTACGCTAAAGATTGGATTTTGTCTCCCGTGGCCGCCGCAAGGAAATACTGTCTCTTTCACACATGCCGATAACACAGGCCAGGACTCAACTTGCCATGAGATAACGCCCATCATCAACTACACGGAAACTCCCGTATATTAATTGCTTCTTAGCATGCTTGGGCCATTTAACAACATCAGACTCAATAGTCTGGAATTAACACTGTCCATTCTGATCACAATATACTCAGAAGACGCTAGGCAGGCACACACACATCTGCACAATTTCTCTCTATCTTGTCAGGCATACAATCGGCCTGTACCAATACATTATAATTAAGCATGCAATTATTATCTCATCATTCCTCATGAATCCTACTGGCCTTTCCACATAACGAGACGCTGTTCAAGTCCTTGGCAGACCATCAGGCAAACAGAATCCAACTTAACTTCAAAGATCTTAATTTAACAACGACGTTCTGCAGCTCCTTCTGGCAGCTTCTGTAAAACCATGCATCATGCAAAATAGCTATACCTGTCTCTCTGAATGACCGAAATAAAATGAATTGATACGTGTTTAACGTAATACAAAAATGAACCTGTCGATCTAGCCCTTCTATCATATATTTCAGGAAAACTCGGAATATCCTACGCTAAGTACTATATTTACAACAATAACTGATCCTATCAATCCCTCATTTTCCCAAACATCTAATCATAAAGCAAAATAAAAATAAAATAAACATGCATTAATCTCGTATCCGAATCTACCATAGTGACAAAATTAAACAAATACATGCCATCAGGCTTACTTTAAATGAAACTGAAAATTCTATCTACACTGCCCTAGTACCTTAACATAACTTACATATCATGCCATATATAATACGTGCATCTTACTTTAGATGACTCTCGGGGAACCAGGATAGCAGCTTACATCCCCACTAATTTTGGGATCTACACCATGTTAATCACATCCTTAACATGTGGGAATGCACTTCCTTCCTCTGCAGGTGTATCCATCATCTTGCTGGAAAACAATTCACTGGAACACAGAAGACTATAGTTGATAACCTCTTCGCTGCTTAATGCTGCGAGCCGAAATACCCTTTCTTTTACCAGATCAGCTAACACACTGATTCACATATATATAACACACTTCACTAAAAGGGTAAAAATAGTTTAAAAAGCAGCCCACGGTTCGGTACGGAAGTTCCACGCGAATACGCGCCCGTCGCGAAATAGTGAAACACTAGCACGTTTCCACCACACTTGTTATTCAGCGGTCACTACACCGTCTTTATCGATTAAAAGTAAACTTTGTCAAAATTGTACTACTTCATTTACACAAGTACAGTAAATATTACGACTGCACAATTAGAAGTATCAATGAGAACCAGTTACAATTTCTGGAATATCGCCACGTTAATTACAATCACCAGTCACAGAGTTGGTACATCCGCACTGCTCAAACTTTTCCTACAGTGTGCCGAGTTAGTACATCCGTACTGCTCAAATTTCAACTACAGAGTAACGAGTTAGTACAACCGTACTGCTCAAATTTCAACTACAGAGTGACGCTCTCCAGAGCTTGAGTTACTGAGGAGGCTTCGGTGACGCTAATAATGTTGGGGTTCCCGGGTATCTGAACCAACCACCAATCAGAGAGTTCGTCATGTATGATGATACAATACTTATTGTGATATATTTATAAAACACAGCTCAAACATTAGCAAATCTCTTCCACCAATTTCTATAATACATTACCAAATATATCTAACTTCAGAAACTGTGGAAAACCGATTGTCTACAGAAACTGACTTTATCCACAGAGCATGTTGGTCATCCTGGAATTAATATATGACGCGGTGTAGCCTCCATGTTTGCCAAATCCATAAATTCCCATTGGCTGAAATATCTTGCTTGGTCAGCATGTAATACACGTGTCGATCCTTGCCAGCGCTTGGGTACGCTTACTTTCTCACGGTCATGCGGAAATATGAAGCAACATCCAGCGACTTACAGTCTTGCTCAACATCCGGTATTAACTATCTTGGGATACGATGCTTTAACATATTAGACTGTATCTTTTATTAATAAATTCACATATATGGTCAAATAATATTCCAATTATTATTATGGGCCGGTCGGATACGGCTCATCCTCCTCTTACCCAGGGAAAAAAATGAATATGGAGTATTTATTTTTTTTCTTTATGTATTATTTGACTATTTATTATCATCTGGATATATGTAATCTTTTTCCTTTAGTACTATTTGCCGTCTCGCAAATTTGTATTCTCTTCCCACAGTCTATCATTATCTTGGCGGATGTTATAGTAGATGTCAAGTAACGCATGAAAACGTCTCTGCACACCACCACACTCTTCACAATCTTCTTCCTCTTCCAATAAATCCTCGGGTCTTACAATCCAACTGTCTACAGAGACTATGGTCCAACCATTATTGTTCCCATTGGTCAAATCCAGGCTATCTTCTTCATCATCTATTGTGCTCTTTTTTTCTTTTGTTGTCCGTCCCTCGGCTCTCATAATTAGGAGCATTGGGATTCAACCTGTTTTCCTGTTGCCTTACACGGTATTCCCTGTACGCAACACTTTCAGCTCCATGACATTCTTCGTTACCATTAGCTTGTATGGCTCCTCTCCACCGGTCTTCCTCCTGCCTTTTTCCTCTCAACTCTTCAACGTACTGTCTTGACTCTTCTCTTCTTTGGTCATGATTCTCTTGATAATTGCCTCTTCCTCCTCTGGGGTTTCGCTCTTTCTCGTCCCATCGATAATATGGTCTTCTGGGTCCACCATAGTTTCTATACTTGTATCTATAGGTCCTCCCATTATTTCCGTTTGGATAGCTATATCCTCGCTGATTTAGGCTGTTACCTTGATAATTATTTCTTCGAAACTGGTCTCTTCTATCTCTCCGCTGCCAGTTACCATCCTGATGTACAGCACTCCTGTTGGCTTGCTCATGTGTCGCTGTTTGAGTCCCTAAGCTTTGATAATCATTTCTCTTCCTTACTTTCGGTGGATTACTTCCTTCTTCCACCCCTACCGTATGGATAGCCTCAACATGCCTCAACCTCGGCTGGTTTTGACTAGATGTTAAGTCTAACTGTCTTAAAGTCAATTCCGCCTCTGCTGCAGTTTTAGCATTAGCTGCAATTAATGTTCTCTGCACTTCAAGAGGTAGTTGCCGAGAGATTGCCGCTATAATTTCGCTCTCGCTTGGGGGCATGTCTAAATCACGAAATTTTAGCATCTGAGAAATGAAAAAAGGAGAATACTTCGTTGGCGTAGTAGCCGGATATCTACGTGAATACAATTCCATCCTCAGTGATTGCTGCGTAGATACGTCCCAGAACTTTTTAAGAAATGCCTCCTTAAACTCCTCATATGTAGTAAATGTATAACGGAAAGCATTCGCCCATTCAGCCACGGTTTCGCCTAGAAATCTTTCTACTGTCCTCAATTTACGCTCTGGTGGTACCTTGTAATCTGCCAAGAAGTCATCAATTTCCCGCAAGAAAGCTTTAGGTGTTCTCTCATCATTTCCTGTAAACTTCCGTGGTTTTTCTTCATTGCTCCTCATAATATTGTAAATAGGAACATTATGTGTTTCATTCGGAGTTGAACAGTGGACCTCCTGACGCGGTAACTGTAAAAGATCGCTCAGCGCTACGTTATCGCTAACTTGACTGGGTGCCTTCTCTATAATGGTTTGTTGCACTGTACATTTTAATTTACTGAGTTCTTTATCCGTTCGTAAATCCAACAATTCTAACTTATCCTTCATGTAGGCGATTTCCTTCTCAACAACCTCTATCTTCACTTGATTTTTCTGTGAAACCTCTGTCCACGTCTCCAGACTCGAACCAAGTACCTGTAGATCTTCCTTGTTCCTTTCCCTATCAGCCATTATCATGTCTTTGACTTCCTTGCCTGTCTCCGCGATGTCCTCCTTCATTTCCAATCGAATCTGAGTTTCTATTTCCTTCATTCTTTCCTCAGTCTCCTTTTGCTTCATCTTAAGTTTCAAATCAATTTTGTCTTCAGTATTCTGCTGAGCTTCAGTAATTTGTTTACTGATGTCCACGGTGAACTCTTCCAACCTCGTCTCCGTGTCAATCCGTAACTTGTCAATCGCGCCTCGCTGGAGTGTAATCTCTGCTGTGGCTTCTTCTACTGTATGCGATAAGTCTCCCAGCCGCTTATCTGTGCTAGTCATGTGTTCTGTAACCCGATCGGCGATTTCCTCAACAGAATCTCTAATCTTTTCAATTTGCGTCTGTGTTTTAAATTCTACTGTCTCTAGCTGTTTCTCTAATTTTCCCATGCCTTCTAAACAGCATGTACGAACGAAGTCAATTTTCCCCTGTAACTCATTGGTCGCCACCTTAAGTTGCTCCTCAGTTTTCTCCGCCGCCTGTGTTAATTGCTCCTCAGTCCTATCTGCAGCCTGCTTAAGTAACTGTCTAGTCTCTCTGGACTGTTCTTCGCTTTTTTCCGCAGCCTGTTTTAACTGTTCGTCAGTCCTATCTGCAGCTTGTTTAAATTGCTCATCAGTCCTATCTGCAGCTTGTTTAAATTGTTCGTCAGTCCTATCTGCAGCTTGTTTAAATTGTTCCTCCAACTTACTCGAAAGTTCATTCATACGCTCCTGCTCCCTTATGTCCATCTCCACCATACGCTCCTGTTCCCTTCTCTCGGCCTGCTCTGCCCTCTTGTCCATCTCCTCTAACAACTCCTTCATCGTCATCGCCATACCAAATACGTATTCGAGAAAACGCAGGGATGCTCGCCACTACCTAGTATCCTATACCGTATCTTGTGTACTCCATACGAAAACCATTTACTTTACTGAAAAGCTTCTATGATTTACGTTAATCATATATCAAGAAAACATGGCCTCAAAATTCGCCATATAGAAGCTTCCTATGATTTGGGATATTTATTTTCTGCCGCGCACAACAAACAAACGCGTTATCATAACTTTAAAAATAAATTACTAACATCGTAGCCCCAAATTCTTTAAATCCAAACATTAGTAATTTTCCTGTCTTTTGGGCTCTAATCTAAGTACTAGACAACAGTACTGGACCATATTTACGATAAATACCTCCGACTCCAGACTAATATTCCAGCATAGGTTTACCAGTCCTGAATCATCAGCATTCATTGCAAATATCACCACCATTTTCTTAAGACTGAGGCGATCTTAAGTTCCTAGCCTTACTCTAAATCAAATAAAATTATCATTACTGGCAATTGAAATTTGATCTGCACACAAATTCCAGGCTATGTCAAGATCAACACATGTCTGAAGGACACATCATCGACCACTCTTCCTCATTAGAGAAATCTTTTTATAGTTCTCTGACTCAAATAGAGTTCCTTTATTACTACGACAAGCCTTACTTATCGGCTATGTTCCTCATTCTTCCTAACATAATTTAAATCAAACTTTTTGCCGATGTCCCTAACGTAATGCATTTAGATTTTACTCTGTTTTCTAAACACACGATTTCCGATGAAATCTTGCCCTTTCATGTCCGCCTACTATCATTCGTAGTACTGAACATGGGACTCTAGACTCAAGTTGTCTGAACGTTAGGTTGCCAGATTCCTAAATTGCGCCTATGGTTCGAAATTACCTATCTACCTTTCTTAAATTTAATCATTATCTGGATACCAATTATTGGTCTCTTCCAGCTTTCGAACCATGATCCTAATCCTATCTAGCCTTCGGAATAGCTTGTCAAATCACATTCACTCTCGTAAATCTCAATTTGACCTGCCCAAGTTTGTAAGAACAACCTAGACATCTTTGGGTAACACAAAAATACTCCCAGCGGGATACGAACATACACCAAAGTGTCTATTTGCCCTTAGTTGCGGCGCCAAATATATATGTACCGTACCCAGGGGTAAATACCCTCTAGGACGATGCCTCCATTCCTGTATGAACATCCGACTAACTCAGGGTTGGGCAGAGTGTGGGTTGGTTGTCGATTGGGTCAGGATAAAATCGAAGTTCTACACTAAAATAGTAATCAATGACAGGAAATGGAGGTATAACACGAATGAGAAACAATCATAGGGGGTAAGATGGATTTATTAACAAATATCCCCGATCAAAATACACGAAAATAACTGAATAAAAAAAAATAACTTGTAAAAAATGAACTCGAAGTAATAAAATAAATCGAAATCAGAAACGTTAAATGAGTGATAATACAAATTTGACATTAAAAGAAAAACAAGTTCAATAAAAAACATATATAAAAATCAAGACTGAGTATCTTCTCATAGTCCAATGTTTATGTTTTATGGCAACAAGTGTATGCAAACACTGCCATGTGGTGTTTCGGTATGGAGTTTCACACTATCGCATCCCAACGATACGGTTTCAAAATTAAATTACTCCCGAGAATCATCAAACTATTTCCGTAAAATCAAAGTTACATCATGTGAAAAATTACGACGGAAAGAAAAAATACTTAAGATGCACCGGACGCTATGTAAGGTATGCAAAATACTAGGGGCAAATCCTACACTATATTTACAATAATTCAAATAATCAAACTAAACATATATATACATCGGATATCGAGTAAAGTCTTAAATGCTACACTGCTTCTAATGTGAATCCCGGTTCACAGCAAAAAATCTAGACAGAACTAGATAAACCAACAATACATCAGCACTCGGGCTGTTCCCTTTAAAAACAACGAGACAAGGTATATAATCACAAAATAATAAGGTAAAACCATCCTGTAAGAGAAAAACATATAAATAATCCTTGATGTCATGAAGAAAGCAATGGGCAACATTGCCTCCTTCTGCTGCGTTTGAGCGCTCAACAGCGCGGTCATCCGTCATGTACTTCCGGGTAGATTACGAGCTGTAAAGAAATATTGAACTCCACTACGCTAAAGATTGGATTTTGTCTCCCGTGGCCGCCGCAAGGAAATACTGTCTCTTTCACACATGCCGATAACACAGGCCAGGACTCAACTTGCCATGAGATAACGCCCATCATCAACTACACGGAAACTCCCGTATATTAATTGCTTCTTAGCATGCTTGGGCCATTTAACAACATCAGACTCAATAGTCTGGAATTAACACTGTCCATTCTGATCACAATATACTCAGAAGACGCTAGGCAGGCACACACACATCTGCACAATTTCTCTCTATCTTGTCAGGCATACAATCGGCCTGTACCAATACATTATAATTAAGCATGCAATTATTATCTCATCATTCCTCATGAATCCTACTGGCCTTTCCACATAACGAGACGCTGTTCAAGTCCTTGGCAGACCATCAGGCAAACAGAATCCAACTTAACTTCAAAGATCTTAATTTAACAACGACGTTCTGCAGCTCCTTCTGGCAGCTTCTGTAAAACCATGCATCATGCAAAATAGCTATACCTGTCTCTCTGAATGACCGAAATAAAATGAATTGATACGTGTTTAACGTAATACAAAAATGAACCTGTCGATCTAGCCCTTCTATCATATATTTCAGGAAAACTCGGAATATCCTACGCTAAGTACTATATTTACAACAATAACTGATCCTATCAATCCCTCATTTTCCCAAACATCTAATCATAAAGCAAAATAAAAATAAAATAAACATGCATTAATCTCGTATCCGAATCTACCATAGTGACAAAATTAAACAAATACATGCCATCAGGCTTACTTTAAATGAAACTGAAAATTCTATCTACACTGCCCTAGTACCTTAACATAACTTACATATCATGCCATATATAATACGTGCATCTTACTTTAGATGACTCTCGGGGAACCAGGATAGCAGCTTACATCCCCACTAATTTTGGGATCTACACCATGTTAATCACATCCTTAACATGTGGGAATGCACTTCCTTCCTCTGCAGGTGTATCCATCATCTTGCTGGAAAACAATTCACTGGAACACAGAAGACTATAGTTGATAACCTCTTCGCTGCTTAATGCTGCGAGCCGAAATACCCTTTCTTTTACCAGATCAGCTAACACACTGATTCACATATATATAACACACTTCACTAAAAGGGTAAAAATAGTTTAAAAAGCAGCCCACGGTTCGGTACGGAAGTTCCACGCGAATACGCGCCCGTCGCGAAATAGTGAAACACTAGCACGTTTCCACCACACTTGTTATTCAGCGGTCACTACACCGTCTTTATCGATTAAAAGTAAACTTTGTCAAAATTGTACTACTTCATTTACACAAGTACAGTAAATATTACGACTGCACAATTAGAAGTATCAATGAGAACCAGTTACAATTTCTGGAATATCGCCACGTTAATTACAATCACCAGTCACAGAGTTGGTACATCCGCACTGCTCAAACTTTTCCTACAGTGTGCCGAGTTAGTACATCCGTACTGCTCAAATTTCAACTACAGAGTAACGAGTTAGTACAACCGTACTGCTCAAATTTCAACTACAGAGTGACGCTCTCCAGAGCTTGAGTTACTGAGGAGGCTTCGGTGACGCTAATAATGTTGGGGTTCCCGGGTATCTGAACCAACCACCAATCAGAGAGTTCGTCATGTATGATGATACAATACTTATTGTGATATATTTATAAAACACAGCTCAAACATTAGCAAATCTCTTCCACCAATTTCTATAATACATTACCAAATATATCTAACTTCAGAAACTGTGGAAAACCGATTGTCTACAGAAACTGACTTTATCCACAGAGCATGTTGGTCATCCTGGAATTAATATATGACGCGGTGTAGCCTCCATGTTTGCCAAATCCATAAATTCCCATTGGCTGAAATATCTTGCTTGGTCAGCATGTAATACACGTGTCGATCCTTGCCAGCGCTTGGGTACGCTTACTTTCTCACGGTCATGCGGAAATATGAAGCAACATCCAGCGACTTACAGTCTTGCTCAACATCCGGTATTAACTATCTTGGGATACGATGCTTTAACATATTAGACTGTATCTTTTATTAATAAATTCACATATATGGTCAAATAATATTCCAATTATTATTATGGGCCGGTCGGATACGGCTCAGTATGATCAGACCAGGATAAGGTTCTGTCGAAAATTAGACCTAGATTGTTAACGGTGTCACTATAATGAATATCTGTCTCTAGAATTTTTATTGCTGGGAGGGATTTGAGCTCAACAGTTTTCAGGAGTTTTGTGTAACCTATGCAAATAAGCTGGGTCTTAGCCACATTTAATTGGAGGTTATGATTTGCGCTCCATTCAATCAATCGAGAGATGTCATGGTTAAAATGTATTATAGAAGAAGATGCGTTAGTGGGACAAAAGTGGAAGTAAGCTTGTAAGTCATCCGCATACATGTGAAAGCTACTGCTACCTTGACATACAAAATTACTTTGAAAATGAATAGTTCATCTTCACCCCAGAGGGCGCAACCTAAGTTGATAGTGGCGACATCTGTTGAGAATAGTCCAAACTTCTTGTATCAAACAGTTTGACGACCCAGTTCTAGATGGCGCTTGATTTAAATGCACGGGGCAGGTGTACCTCCGGTACAATTCTTCTTATTCTTATTCTTATTCTTATTCTTATTCTTATTCTTATTCTTATTATTCTTATTCTTATGCGTGTGGAATTTAATCATATTTAAAAAATATAATAATTACGTTATCAATCAATCAATACTGATCTGCATTTAGGAACGATTATGGTGCCAGCAGGCAGCCGGTGATATAGGCCTACATCACGCAGGCATGTGCCCCTGCAGCCTACAGAGGAGACAAATCAAACCAAACCCAATGGAGCAAGAGCCCCCGAAGAGCCTTTTTACGTCCCACTAACTACTTTTGACGGTTTTCGGAGGCACCGAGTTGCCGGAATTTTGTCCCGCAGGAGTTATGTTCCGTGGCAGTAAATCTACCGACACGAGGCTGACGTATTTGAGCACCTCCAAATACTACCAGACTGAGCCATTATCCAACCTGTCAAGTTGGGGTCAGAAGGCCAGAGCCTCAAACGTCTGGGTCACTCTGTCCGGCCCAAACACAACAAAAATAAGGAATGGTTACAACCCTACAACCTGTTTTCCAGTCTTTGACCGCGTCAGGGATGGAATGAATGAAGCAGATATAGGCTATTATTACATTGGGGTCACCACTCCCAAAGTGATTTATGAATGACTGATAAATGCTATAAAATGATAATGGAGAGTGTTGCTGGAATGAAAGATAACAGGGAAAACTGGAGTACCCGGAGAAAAACCTGTCCCGCCTTCGCTTTGTCCAGCGCAAATCTCACATGGAGTGACCGGGCTTTGAACCACGGTATCCAGCGGTGAGAGGCCGACGCGCTGCCATCTGAGCCACGGAGACTCAAAGGTTGCAATATAATATGTAAATTAGAAATATACTCCACTAATGCAGAAGTCGGAAAAATAAAGTCCGCCTTGTACCGTCTATCGTAATCTGCACGCCTTCGGCCTGAACAGCGGTCATTTGGTAGGGAAGGCTCCTCGGGGCTGCTGCACCCTTGGGTTTGGTTTAATTTGTCTCCTCTGTAGGCTGCAGGGGCACATTCCTGCGTGATGCACTTCATCGTCTGCCTGCCGGCACTACAATCATACTGTAGAGAGAGTAACTGTGTCTGTGGGCTGGGGAGGGGGCGAGGGGTGGGTGTGGAGGTCTATCAGCAATTAGCGTCGTCAATTTAGGGCAAACAGTTTTGCGTGAACTGAAAGTTGACACCATGGTTTTCAAGCAACCAATGTTTATAAAAAGAATATTGGTTCGTTTCGGCCTACTAGGGGCCACGAGGCTCGTCTTAACTCTTAGCTACGGTCTTCTGCTTTTTCTTGGTCCAGTAGATTTTCATTTTCTGCCTGTGTGCCAGCTTCCTTCTATCCGTCCACTTATATCTGGTGGTCCCTGCACACTTCTTGCTTGTGAGGGACAGCGAAAAATCTCCCTGTAGGATGGCCTGTCGGTACCAAGATCGGTTCTCTATGGTCTCTAATGAGATATGTACTGTACTGTAGTTCCTCTAGGTCAGATTTTACTGAGGTGATCCACATGGTCTTGGAAGCCTTTCCCCTGCTTTTCACTGTGAGGATTCTGTTGGTGAGCCTGCAGGATTTCATGCGTCTCATATGCCCGTAGTAGAAGGTCAGTCGCCTTTTCCTCGCATATGAGAGTGTCCTCCTGATTTTCGTAGAGTTCATTGTTGTGCCTGATCTTGCAGGTGCCATCCTCCTCTCTTATGGGTTCGAGTATCCTCCTCAAGATCTTCCTCTCTTTAACTTCTAGTTTCCTGAGTTGGCCCTTTCGATTCATCAAGAAGCTTTAGCTTTTGGTTCTTGGAGAGGTACTTGGAGGCGTAGATGCTTTTACAGGAATGATAGGCCCTCTCTAACTTGGTGCACGTTGTGTGTATCGCCAAAGTTTCGCTCTCTTCGTCATCTTCGTATTCACATTATTTCTGCGTGCCAGAACGGGGAAGTCAGAAACGTGAACCGGGTATATGTGCGTTTGAGGGTTGGTCATACTGATTAATAATTTGAAGAAAAAATCGATATCTGACGCTGTTGTAATTTTATCAGCTGCTGAACTTAGCCAATTAGATCTCTTCGCAGGCTATTTCAAATGGACTTTACGAAGCGTTGTTGTTATAGTTCATTCCACGTTAAAAAAAAAAAAACAGTATTACTCTTACGACAACAGGGTTGCCATATCTAACGGCTCTGCTCTACACTATCGCGAGAAAATGGCGGCACATAAATGTGTTAAATTCAGTATTTAAGTTCAAGATCAAAAGCGGAAGAAACTAAGCTACAGATTATTTTTATGAACTAAAGGGGACGGAGGGTTTACAAGAGCTATTTTTGGTTTGTACGGAATCAGAGATAAACTGCGGCATATAAAAAACCTCAGCATTGGAGTGTTTTTTGTTGCTATTTTGCTTTACGTCGCACCGACACAGATAGGTATTATGCCGGCAATGGGAAGGAAGCGCCCGTGGCCTTAATTAAGGTACAACCCCCAGCCTTTGCCTGGTGTGAAAAAGGGAAAGTACGGAAAACCATCTTCAGAGATGCCGACAGTGGGATTCGAACCCACAATCTCCCGGATGCGAGCTCACAGCAACGCGCTCCTAACCGCACGGCCAACTCGTCCGGTAAATTCGAGTGTAAGGAAAATTGAGGGAGAAAATAGAAAAATAATATTTTTATTGGCTCTAGGGGTGAGGGATGCATTTAATTGCATTTAATAAATTTCCCAAGGCAACGCGGATTACTACTGTGCTGTCGTATCGCTCGCAAAAACAATAGTCGAAATCAAATGCGATCGTGAAATAAAGTGGTAAAATTAAAATGCGCTTAAGAAAGAATAGCTAAATAACAAAACCAAGCACAAATAAAACACACGGCATTTGTTTATCAGTACAAGTTATGCCATGGCGTATCGCTGCACACCACATCAACATCTTCAGTAATAACGTCTGTACAGTACGAAATTAATACAGCACACAAAAATACTATGCAATATGCAACCAACTCTCACTCAACACAAGGCAAGTACTCACTGATTTAAAGCGTAAAAGCACAAATGCAACAAATAAACGCTGTAGATGACTTCACTACAGATGTGAGGGAGTACACGAGGGTTGAACCAGAGCAGCACAGAGGAAAGAAAATGAAGGAAGACAACGAAGTGATGGCTGTTCCTGACATTGTGCTGCCTCCCTACGAATATATTTATAAAAAGGAAATGTTATGTAGTTATTTTAATAATTCATGGGCAAACATTCCTGATCCTTTTTATCTATCTTTCATAATACATTACAAAGTACAGTATAATCCCTTATTCACGACGAATTATGGGTTTCTGAGGAGGGGAGGGGGGGGGAGGTGTTCACTCCTAGTTGGTCAATAAGAGCAATACTGTTTTCTTAACGTGGAATGAGCTATAGCTTGAGGGCACCAATCGAAGAAACAAAACCTTTACAATGGGAGGGATTTTACCACAGAGCTCCCAGCTGCCAGGATCGCACCACAACAAGTACGCTACTATGACATCGGCCGAAACCTACGGTGTGTTTTGTTTGATGCTGATTTTTCGGCGTGGTTCTCAAGACTGTCTGAAGCCACGTGCTGATTTAGCAACACCGCCTCGCGAAACGGTCGGATTGGTTAAATTCAGCAGCTGATAAAATTACAACGGCGTGAGGTATCGAATTATTTTAAAATTATTTGTCAGTGTGACCAACCCTCTAACGCTCATACTGTGTACCCCATTCACGTTGTTTCCAACCATTCCATATACAGTAGATAAAAATGGCGCCGTGCTTTAAACAAGTTTCCAATCTCTTTGCCTGTCGTTCCTTCTTTGTTTTTTTGTTCTTTTGCTATTTGCTTTACGTCGCACCGACACGGATATGTCTTATGGCGACGATGGAACAGGAAAGGTTTAGGACTGGGAAGGAAGCGGCCGTGGCCTTAATTAAGGTACAGACCCAGTATTTGCCTGGTGTGAAAATGGGAAACCACGGAAAACCATCTTCAGGGCTGCCGACAGTCGGGTTCGAACCTACTATCTCCCGAATACTGGATACTGGCCGCACTTAAGCGACTGCAGCTATCGAGCTCGGTGGTGTTCCGTCTAGGCCACAGCAAAGTCCCTTACACACGATGACGTCACCGAAGGCAATATAACTTTTCTCATAATACGCACCCTATCTTGCGAATATTTATAGCCATAAAAGTTTGTGCTAAATGAGCGACCATTTTGTTGGACGTAGATCTTGACAGGTGGGACTATCATGTGACATGGCATGGGAATGAGTCCTGCATCAGCTGCCTTGTTGTTGGATTAGATCATGATGCCAAATAGGCTCATTTCTTTCGATTTGTCGGAACATTTTATGTCCCTTATGGGTGGACCTAGATTTTGTAGTTAGGCTCCTCCCTGTGGTTAGGTGTGCTCTGTTATGCGAATCCCCATTGGCCTACTACTTAAGATGGCGTCGCGAGTATCCCCATTAGCCTACTACTCAAGATGGCGTCGGGAAGGGCATCTAACCGTTAAAGTGAGGTTAGGCTCCTCCAAGATGGCGAGTGTCCACGTCGGGAAGGGCATCAGACCGTAAAATTGAGGTTAGCCCCCTTCAAGATGGCAACTGTGAGGTTAGGCTCTCCCTCTTAGGCAAAATCCACGTCGGGAAGGGCATGTCGTAAGAGGCTGCTAAGAGGGGAACAACGAAAAAATCTCTATATTTTATAATTATTCCATTTGAAAAATGAATCTCCACATACACCAGAGTTGATCCTGATACGATTTAATTTTGACCATATCCCACCTATACCATTAATTATTAACATAGAAAAGTGGAGGCAGATCTAAAGCAAAACCCATAGAAATTAAATTGGACGTAATTCAGGCTCCCCCTTATTTCATATTCCTGTTTAACATTGCAATTTGTATTACAGTATTTCCTTGATCACGACATACGTGAAAAGTATGGCTATATTTTATTTGAAGACCTACCACCTTTGTCTGTATTCCCATCGCCGATGATTTGGCATTTCTTAGCAAAATAGAAAAAAACGCCTCTACTTTGCTTGATTTAGCTAAAAGCAGCTTCGGAGAAATAGGTTTATTCACGAATCCACTAAATGTAGATATGCAGTCCTGAAGAATGGAAAGTTATCTCAAGGAAAAGTCGCCACGCTCCAACGATTAATAATCGCACCAATAACATGGAATAGTGAGAGAATCAAATATTTTGGAGTATGTTCCAATAATAAAACCTCACTTTACATACATAAAGGAAGAGGGGTGATTTGGTATGCCCATTGCCCATATCTGACCTAAATAATCTCGTAAGAACTCTTAAAAAGACGGAAAAGAAGATCAAAATAATTGATGCTTGCTTCTTTAGTCGGGATGAATCTACCCACTGCATTGTGCACCTTTGTCAGAATTATCAAGCACATTCCTGAAAGACTTGGAGAAATTTATCAGAAGTTCTGTGAAAGAATTATTGATGTTGCCAGAATGTGTACCAAATTTTATGTTGTATTGTGTAATGAATGTCAGAGAAGCGGGTACACAGTACGTTGAATGGGAGACTAGTGTTTAGTATTTGCTCGCGTATTTAGGACGTACACTTACACTATGTACGAAAATTGTTTGACGAACAGAATATGAGACTCCACAGGCTAAATAACGACGAATATATTCTATAATTATGCTTCAGTAGGGGTAGTAAGATATAATAAAGCAACTCGCAAACTTTCATATAGCTATCACAAGTACTTTTTCAGTTACAGGAACATAACGTGTAAAAAAAGTCCGGCCCTGCGGTGTAGGGGGCAAAGCGTCCGCCTGTCACCCGGCGGCCCCGGGTTCGATTCACTGCCGGGTTAGGGGTTTTTAATTGTAAATGATTAATATCCCTGGCCTGGGGACTGGGTGTTTGTGTCGTCCTGAACGTTCCTTTCCTCACATTCGACTCTCTACACTTCCGCAATTACACTTAGAAGCAGGTTCCTCTCAAATGGTGAAAGTAGTGGCAAAAAACCTATAGAGGTCGACGCCACGAATAAATATCATTTTAAAAAGAAGGAAGAAGTGTAAAAAAGTCATTTTACGAAAATTAAGTTTAAAATTTAGATGACATTCACTCATATTTTTATTATTATTTATTTTTGCTATTAACTTTACGTCGCACCGACATAAAAGTAGATAGGTCTTACATCGACGATGGCACAGGAAAGGGCTAGGACTGGGAAGGAAGCGGCCGTGGCCTTAATTAACGCACAGCCCCAGCATTTGCCTGGTGTGAAAATGGGAAACCACGGAAAACCATCTTCAGGGCTGCCGACAGTGGGGTTCGAACCCACTCTTATATGAAGACTCAAAATCACCCAGCAGCACAGACAGGATCCTCACCCTTGTAACCCTCCTTCTCCAAAAATGTTATTCCTTCGGGTTGACCTTACTTCTTTGGTGGTTAACTTGGCTGCTCGGTGTGCTTTGGCAATTCTTAATTTGTCTGAATGGTGCAGTCCCTTGGCGGTATGACAGCTAGTGTTGATGGCGAGATGCAATATGCAATTCTTATTCCTCCCATGTTCCCGTCATTAAATGATTAAACAGCATAATTAATTCCCCTTTTCAAAGTTTTTAACCCCACAAATACATTCTCAGGCACTCGAGTCCAGATAATATTGTTGTACTCATTACGATTCTGCGTATTGCGCCCATGTAGACACATTCTGAGGTCTGTATCAGTTAGGTCCATGTAGATTGGCTTTATGACCTCCATAACAGCTCCAGGAATAGAAATCGTATGTTGAAAATACTCTTCTCTATTGATAGGTGAAAACCACAGCCTTCTACGCGGAGTAGTTTCAAAGATATCCATATACAAAGAAATTATGCCCAAAAATAACTAGGTTGACAGATATGAAAGTAATGTTATAAAATAAAGAATTAAATACCACTAAAGGCCTCACAGAGATAAATTATATACTATTTTACTCAGGAAACACTTAATAATATTGTCAGACACTTTTTTGCCTTTCAAACTCGCCTAGTTCAAATTGAATACGAATTTCTAGTTTTAATATATTCTGAATTTAACCTATCGAGTTGTCTATGTGGTTAGGATGTCGCAGCTGTGAGTTTGAATTCGGGAGATAATGGGTTAGCATCCCACTGTCGGCAGCCCTGAAGATGGTTTTCCGTATTTTGCTATTTTCACACCAGGTATATGCTGGGGCTGTATTTTTTATTAAGACCATAGCCTCTTACTTTCTACTCCTAGCCTTTTCCTATCCCACCGTTGCCATAAGACCTATTTGCGTCGGTGCGTCGTAAACAAATTTTTAAAAAAGGACACTCTGGATCTATGTGCTTACCTTGACGGACGATTTATTTACTTAATAAATCTTAATAGTACCATAAAGCATTTGATTGCGTAGATTTTAAAGTCTACTGGTGTAGATGTTGGTGATCTTCGTATCATTTCCCGTCTGTACTGGAATCAAACGCCAGAGGTCAAAATAGAAGGAACTACTTTTGAGGACATAGCTATAAGAAGAGGTGTCCGCAAGGGATGTGTCCTGTCCTCACTCCTTTTCAACATCTACTCTGAAGCTGTGTTCAGAGAGGCTATGGAAGATGTTAATCTAGGTATCAAGATCAATGGCTTTGTAATTAATAACATCCGATTTGCTGATGACACTATTGTGTTAGCCAGCAACCCTAGTGATCTTCAAATCATTATAGACAACATCGTGAGGACCAGTGAAACCTATGGTTTATCCTTGAATATTAACAAGACCAAGCTGATTGTATTCTCAAAAACACCAAAACAGGCCTCCCTTTACATCAACAACAACATTGTCCAACAAGTATCTTCTATCAAATACCTTGGAACTCTAGTGAACCAGCATTGTGATTCAAAATGCGAAATCTTATCCAGGATTGGACAAGCAAAAATATGTTCAATACCTTGAGGACCTTATTCACCAGCCGAGAACTCAACCTCCAGCTCAGAGTTCGAATGCTACGTTGTAATGTCTTTCCTGTCCTTCTGTATGGTTTCGAAGGGTGGACGCTTAGCCCTTTATTGGAGAAGCGTATTGAATCTTTTGAAATGTGCTTATACAGAAGAATACTCCGAATATCTTGGGTAGAAAAGAAGACAAATAAAGAAGTCCTCAACATCTTGAACAAGAAGAAAGAGCTTCTCATAGCCATAAAGGAGCGTAAGCTCAGCTACCTCGGGCACATCATGAGAGGTGAACGATACGAACTTCTCCGACTGATCATTCAAGGGAAGATTGATGGGAAAAGATCTATGGGAAGACGGAGAAATTCGTGGCTGAAACACTTGCGGCGGTGGTATGGACATACGTCGATAGAAATCTTCCGTGCTGCCGTTTCGCGTGTAATCATAATCAATTGGATCGCCAACCTTCGGAGGGAGACGGCGTCATAAGAAGAAGAAGACCATAAGAAAGTACTACCATAATTGGTATATAGACCCTATTTGAATACGCACGAATATCGTAAGTGTAATGTCTGAAAATAGTATATCTGGAGAATAAAATGAACATTAGTTGAAAATTCCTATGAATGTGGTAAGGGAAGACCCCCAGATATCCTGCAATGATATTTGTTACTGTTTATTTCAAACAACTAGTGGAATACCTCGTCAAGATTTGTTTTGGTCTAATACTGTACAACACACATTTCTGAGAATAATCCAGGTCAATGAAACACTTATTGCTCATACATATGTCTGCAGCTTGGAGCAGCTTCAAGTAATCGATAGTGCAGAGAACTGGCAACCAGTTGAGGTTATAATATTCTAATTTTGAATTCATCCGCCCCATTCACACACGCATCCCCATGTTGCAGGGGTGATGCAGGGATCCTCTTAGAGGGGTGCAGTAACAACAAGAGGCACGCGACGTGACACACGCATCCTTTCAACATCCTTCAGAATAAAGTCAAATGGCCATTCAACGACAAGAGTAGGGAGTTATTTTCAAAGTCAAATAGGAATGTTTCACGCGCATAATGCTTCATTCAGTCTTATTCCACTCTTGTAGATCACTCTGAACGTGAATACCACTAACTTCCACAGCGTCATACGTACCATGTGGTAGTCAGGCATGGTTACAGATGAACGAAAAAATTAATAATAATAATAATAATTGCACCGGGGGTACACCTTCTCCGGCAGGTTCATCTGCGCGCCTTCTATAAGGCCATCTAGGCAATCTGCCTTGAACTGATGTTATGCAGGTTAGTTGGATTTTCAACCGCTAGATGTCTCTATCATCGGTTTAATTGCTCCCTCTAGCGGGTCGAACTCTAATTAATTTATTAAGAAATGTGTATTTTCACAGTTGGCTAACCTTAGTTTTTGAATGTTTCGTTCTTGTGTCAAGGTTGTCAACACTTCTGTCCCTCCAACTCCTGTAACTATGAACCAATCAGAAATTTGGTGAATATTTTCTCTAGCCAATTAAAATAGTGAGTGTGTACAGGCATCCAGCCTATCTGTAAAGAGTTCTGGAAACTTCTCCTCAAAATACTATAAAAGCTACCGGGCGATTTGGCCGTACGGTTAGGGGCGCGCAGCTGTGAGTTTGCATCCGGGAGATATTGGGTTCCAACCCCACTGTCGGCAGCCCTGAAGATGGTTTTCTGTCGTTTCCCATTTTCACACCAGGCAAATAGCTGCCTCTGTGGATCAGTGGTAAAGTGTCGGCCTCCGGATCCCAAGATAGCGGGTTCAAACCCGGCAGAGGTAGTCGGTTTTTTGAAGGGCGGAAGAAAGTCCATTCGACACTCCATGTCGTACGATGTCGGCATGTAAAAGATCTCTGGTGACACATTTGGTGTTTACCCGACAAAATTAATTAAATCTCAGCTATAGACGCACAAGAGAGTTTCAGTTTACTCGGTCTGCCATCTACTGGGCCTAGAGTAAAACGGAATGTTAAAATTGACGAGCAGACAGCCAGATGGCGTCAAATTGCAATGTCTGCACACGGTAGCTGAGGCCATACGATTATTATTATTATTATTATTATTATTATTATTATTATTATTATTATTATTATTATTATTATTATTATTATTATTATTATTATTACCAGGCAAATGCTGGGGCTGTACCTTAATTAAGGCCATGGTCGCTTCCTTCCCACTTCTAGCCCTTTCCTATGCCATCGTCGCCATAAGACCTATCTGTGTTGGTGCGACGTAAAGCAAATTAAAAAGCTATAAATGCTGGGGACTTTAGGGCTGCATCGTCATCTTCATCGCTCCAGATTATTGGGTGCGGCGCGAACTAAGGGGGCAGGGGCCGCGGGCGGCTTTCGGAAGGCCCAGCATGGAAGGTAATGGCAGATATTCATAAAATGTGGTATCTCCAGACAGATAACTTGAGGGGAAGGTTTCAAACTGCTAATATTCATGTAAAGTTGTAATTTCATGGTTTAAATGTATATTTTGACATGTCTGAGGTCTCTGTTCAAATCCCTGCAGGGAAACATATGAACTAGGGAACAAAGAGTGATTACCCTCTGTTGATGTCCATTCAACTTGGTACGGGGTGATTAAAATTTTCTAAACCTCTCAATTCTTAACACTTTCGGTATTTAACATTTATCGTTTAGTCACCCCTCTCTAACTTCTGGCCATAAGCCCACTTAGAGTTTTAAGAGTTTTCTAAAAGGAGTGCAGGTTTTTCGCCTCCTTGCATTTTGTTTTTGGCCGATCATAATCAACACTTTCTTTTTCGTATTATGGCCAGTAGTATCGGCAATCACGCCCCTGTTTTATCATTCAGTAGAATTTGGCGTGAAGTTCCTTCTGGAACACGTGAATTATAAAACCGTTGAGCAGAGGGTGAGCCCAAACCAGGGCTAATATTGACTGTATGAGGGTTGTCAGGTTAACCATGTGATGTTAGAATGTATGCCTCTGAGAGGCTGGACTGAATTTACTTTTGATGCTCAGACTCGTAGGCTATATAAGGTGAGTGGAGCAAACATTCTCTTATATGATACTGTGTCTGTCTGTTAGGTCATCAGCCCATAGGCTGGTTGGATCCTCAATAGCACCACCAAAGGTTATGCGATTATAAGGAAACCCCAAAAACCAATGGCAGCACCAAAATGAGGCGTACAAGGCAAGATGAGGAGTGAGGTAGTTTGCCATTGCTTTCCTCACTGGGTCAGAAAGTACTATTGCAGCACGACTGACCCTATGAACAGCACCTTTCATAACACTCAGATGCACTAGTTGTGCTCCGAATGTCATTACTCAGCACTACCCATACCCCAGCAACTTCCATATTGTCACAACCTTGGATGTTGACTGGGACTTCGGTGGAAGCTACACTTTACTCTGGCCTGTGCCAGTTCATTTCTATAATGCTCATTCCTTGTATGTTATCGTGTAGATAATTCTCTCATGTTTTGGTACCTGATATTCGGACTTATAGTCCTCTCTTGTTGTGGGAGCTGACAAGCTCATTTTGATTTTCTTGATTGTTATTTATTTCAAAGTTTCTATCTATCCAATTTAAGAAAGGAAAGAATGAAATCAAATTCAAAAACTTAGTACATTAACTTGTGCTCTGGTCAATTCTTTGCCCGCCAATTCATCCCAGCACCTTCTTACACCTCTGTGTTCCACGATAATCCGGTAATAATAATAATAATAATAATAATAATAATAATTTGAAGGTTATGAACTAGATCAGGTTTCAACAGTCAACCGTTAATCAACAAATATGTAAATATCGCTCAAGTAGACAAATTTAAGTATCTAGGTGAAATTATTGTGAATAATCCAGGGTTAAATAGTAATATGTTCTAGAGCCCGGAATGTTATGCATTAATAGGTTAGAATACCAAGTTACTGAAGCGAGAAGCAAGTATAGTCTACCTTCACAACGATTATGCTATGGGGTTTGCATAAACATGAGGGGTACGGCCCATCAGAACCCCTATAATTTGTGTTACTCTTTCTACGTTATGGAAGAGTGGGTTGGCCGACATTTCCTACTAACGAAATTAGTTTGCAATCTAACCCATTACCGCCTGAAAATCCGGGCTTTAGAATAACAAAGTACTGCAAAATTCCTAAAAAGCATACAAAATTACTTGGAACAGATACAATATAAGGCAAAATTACGACATTATAACGCGGTTGTTTAAACAGAAGCAGTTTATGCATCTGAAACTATTATATAATTGGTGGCAAATCTCAAAGAACGGAAACATCTAAGACCAAAAATACGAAAATGGAATTTGAATGAAAAAAAAATCACATGAAATGTATCAAGTTACAGAAAGAAATGTCAGACACCATCAAGAAACGGCGATTGAAATAACGTATAACAGGCTCACACAGAAAATTTTAAGCTTAGCCTTATCAATGAAAATTCACAATAATTGGCTAAAAGAAATCTGTGAAGACCTAAATGAAATTTGCATTAATGAAGATACCATTTAAGACAGAATAAAATTCAGAACCTTAATTCAGAAACAAACATTTTCTGTAAAGCCCACTCGACTAAATACAGGATGGACTGAACAACGTAAAAAGGAACACAGCGAGAGGATGAAGAGAGATTGGGAAGAGAAGAAGAGAAAACAAAAAAGTGCTAATAAGTTAAAACGCTCTCCTTAGTTGGGAATAACGAGTCGAAATAATAATAATAATAATAATAATAATAATAATAATAATAATAATAATAATAATAATAATAATAATAATAATAATAATAATTGTTAAGGGGATACCCGTGGAATGCAGAGGTGAAAGAAGGTGCCGGGGTGAATGGGTCTAACTACAAGGCCGAAATATGAATTAAAATTGCATTTAAGGTTAAATTTTCGAAAATAGCAAAACTTAACAATATTCACATAGAATTTCAAAGTTTAACAAATAACAATAATTCAGCAAATAACCGACAATCAGGTACAAGGCCAGGAAAAGCCAAGATTTAGAGGCAATTTAACAATCTGGGCTTCAAGCCCCAAGTTTTACAATACCTGAGCTCTCAGCTCACAAACACATATTTAACACAGGGCAGAAATCCCCACATAATATGGAGCACTTGCTCCCACCAAGCAATGTCAAGTCTCCTAGAGGCACATTTCCAATACTTAAAAGAGTTGACCCGCTCTCAGTTTTCCAAGCCTATGAGAGGCAATACCAGGCTCAACCCTAAATTGCCATCAAGGCACAACTTACACAACATGAAACGGGGGTATCTTGTACCCAATCTACTGGGCCTTAGTAGAAAAATAATAGGTTAAGTTAATGGCCCAAAATGCAAAATGAATGGAGGCGTGAATTTGCGCTCCTACATGAAACTTCTCAAAACCTAAGAGGCACTAGGCCGATGAAACAGGGGCTATTCCCAAACTATGGAGGTGACTCGTATACTGAATAAATTTAACACATTAAGGAAGAGAAGAAAATCGGTTACAAAAACGTAGTCACCTCAAATCAAAATGAAGGGGAGCTCGAGAGGGTAAAGCACTGTCTATCCCCGATTTACAGTTAAAGATATATGAAGTTTTTACATAAACGAGAAGAAATTTACATTTTTAAGAGATAGGTTACATGGTAAAAGTTTCGGACCTTCCCCGCTGATTAAACTGCTGAGCTAGCAAGAAATAAAGATGTTAAGTGACCATTACCTTACTGAAGAACTGCTCCCTGAAGAAAGAGGCGCTTCCCGCCTCCTGCTACACGTCCACACACTAAGCTAAATGTTGATGATGTGGCCGAGAGACAAGAAAATCAGTAGTTTTTATACCCTCGGGGAAGATTCGAGACCTTTCATAAATAATTAAGACACACCCACAGGCGTTTATTGGTCACGGAACACAGTTACACACAAAATCGAAGAAGAAAGACACGATTGGTCAAAAATTAATTACAGAAATAATTGATTGGCTAACTTCAAAACTGGCGGAAAGTAAAGATTAATATTGCCAACCCACAAATGAAAACGAAATTTAGTAAATAGAAAACTTATGAATCCAAAATTTCTTCAAAAAGGTTCCTTCACTTCGCACCAAGGTGCATGATTATAGATTTTTAGTAGAGACATCTATGAGACAATGTCCAAACTTCTTGATAAATAGTAAACAAAACTTGACGAAATTAACACAGTGACATCTTCAGAGCAAAAGTTTAAGTAGATCCAGTTTTAAGTTCACAGTTTCTCCTGTAGAGGAGTACTTTAAGGCGGAAAATTCAAATGTGCGGCGTAGAGGTGTACCAGCCGGTACAATAATAAATAATAATAATAATAATAATAATAATAATAATAATAATAATAATAATAATAATAATAATAATAATAATAATAATAATAATAACAACCATGGTGGTTGGAATCTGACCATCAAGATTTATTCTACCCGGTTTCCCATTTTAGAGGAGGTGTGATAGTTAAATAAGTATTAAATGACAGCTGTCTACGTCCTCCCTGGTCAGTTGGCCCGAGTTCGATTCTCGACTCTATCAAGAATTAGCGACTAACTCTGGATTACTTAAGGATGCACTTGAGGGATGTGTACGTACAGTATAGTACATGTGTCATGGCACGTAACTTGGTCGCTTTTATATCCTGTGTCGAAGTATGGACTCTTGTTGCCATTTCTTGATGGATGTGGTACTTTTGTATATTCTTTCTTCATGGGCCAGAGCAAAATGTAGCTTCCACCGAAGTCCCAATCGCCTTATTGCCTTTACGTCCCATTAACTGCTTTTATGGTTCTGGGGACTCCAATGTGCCGGAATTTTGTCCCGCAGGAGTTCTTTTACGTGCCAGTAAATCTGCCAATACGAGGCTGACGCATTTGAGCATCTTAAAATACCACCGGACTGAGCCAGGATCGAACCTGCCAAGTTGGGGTCAGAAAGCCAGCGCCTCAACCGTCTGAGCCACTCAGCCCGACTCTCATATATGCCCATGGCAGAATGGAAGCTGTTGAATAATGACATTCGGTGGGCAAGTGGTGCGTCTGAGAGTTATGAATGGTATTGCTCATAAAATCATTAGTGCTGTAATAACACTTGATGGCCCAGTGAGGAAAGCAATGGCAAATTACCTCACTCCTCGTCTTGCCCAGTACGCCTTGTTTTACCGCCGCTACCGGTTTAGCGGTTTCCTATAACCGTATAACCTGTGGTGGAACTATTTGAGAATCCAACCAGCCTTCTAACTGATGGCCTAACAAACAGATCAAAATGGGCGATCAATATTTGAAGTTCATTCATACTTTAGCCTCCGAACAGTTTTCAATTGTCATCAAACAGAAGTTCGTTTTGATCATCCTCGTGCACAATTCTCCCTCCCCATGGCGCAACATTATCGAAGGGCAATGGAATACCGAGCGTCCTCTGCTCAGCCCGAAGGCCTGCAGATTTTTTATTATTGGCTTTACGTTGCACCGAAACAGATAGGTCTTATTGGGGCCGATGGAATAGGAAATGAAAGGCCTAGGGTTGGGATGGAAGCGCCCGTAGCTTTAATTAAAGTACAGCGCCAGCATTTGCCTGGTATGAACATGGGAAACCACGGAATACCATCTGCCGATAGTGGGGTTCGAACCCACTACCTCCCGGATGCAAGTTCACAGCTACGCGCCCCTAACGGCACGATCATCTCGCCCAGTGTCATGTGGTCAGCATGACGAATCCTCTCGGCTGTTATTCTTTGCTTTCTAGACCGGGGCCGCTTTCTCACCGTCAGATAGCTCCTCCTTCACGTAAGCTGAGTGGACCTCGAACCAGCCTTCAGATACAGGAAAAAAATCCCTGACCTGGACGGGAATCAAACCCGGGGACTGGCGGGTAATAGGCAGCACGCTACCGGTACAGCGCGGGGCCGGCACATGCACATTTCTAGTGCACCGAATTCCGCTGCAGGTTGACAACCGCAGTAGGGAAGTTGGTGACACTCTCTACACAGGCCATGGGCTGACAACTTTCTGCAGCTAGTCCCACTTATTTCTGGAATCGCTGCAGCCACCCAGGCTCATTGTGGTTTCGGCCCGAGGTTTAAAATCGGATGCCCTTCTTAACTCCACATAATTGAGATGAAAATCTCGACGCAGGATCTATTTTTACAGTTTGCTTTACGTCGCACCGACACAGATAGTTCTTATGGCGACGATGGGATGGGAAAGGGCTAGGAGTGGAAAGAAAGTGACAGTGGCCTTAAATAAGGTACATCCCAAGCATTTTCCTGCTATGGAAATGGGAAACCACGGAAAATCATCTTAAGCGTTGCCGAAAGTGGGGGTTCAAATCCACTATTTGCCAAATGCAAGCTGATAGTTACATGGCCCAAATCGGGCGGCAATTAGCTAAATAGACCCAGGATTGGAACCCCAGACTTCCGGGTGGGAAGCCAGCAGCTATGCCACGGAGCTAATCATGGCCCTTCTTGATCATGGGTTGACACTCTTTCCAATTTTGGAATCGTTTGCGGAATTTAACAAGCAGAATATCATATATCCTTCCATTGCTGGCTCTGGCATGAAATTTGAAAAGTGTTACGAGTGCTGGTACGGGGTCCACTCAGCCTCGGGAGGTCAACTGAGTAGAGAGGGTTCGAATCCCTCCTCAGCCATCCTAGACGTGGATTTCCGTAGTTTCCAACTTCTCCTCCAGGCAAATGCTGGGATGGTACCTAACTTAATGCCACGGCCGCTTCCTTCCTTCCTTCTTTCTTGTCTATCCCTTCCAATCGTGTCTTCTCCCCACAAGGCCTCTCTTCAGCATAGCAGGTGAGGCCGTCTGGGTTAGGTACTGGTCCTCATCCCCAAGTGTATCCCCAGACCCAAAGTCTCACGCTCCAGGACACTGCTCTTGAGGCAGTTGAGGTGGGATACCTCGCTGAGTCCGAGGGAAGAACCAACCCAGAGAGTAAACGGATTAAGAAATATAGAAACTGATGTTACTACTTTCAGGTCCCTATTGAATTACAGTTTTCAGTTCATTCAATATTCATAAAGTAATTTAATATCAGAATTGGACTAATTATCTAAGAAATAATTGACTTACATACCTTCGTTCTTAATCCATATTGATAACAAGTCGTTTGTAGATTAGTGAGGAGCTAAGCAGTAAACACAAGGCTAAATTTTCTCCTCTCCGATTTGCGCAGGAAATTCAATATCTTCTGTCCTTGATCATATTAAGAGGATCTACGGAGTTTTTTACTGCCGTTATAACATGTCGCGATAATCGAATTTCGTGATATAGAGCAGAGTATCGCTGGTAAAATGTAGCCTGGTCGACGTTCCCTCGTCCTCTCTGAAGGACATTCACAGGATTAAATTAATGTAGCACCTACGCAGAATCATATTATTGTTATTCATCACGAAACACTGGTAAGTAAGACATTATAAGTACATGGAATGATGGTCAACTGGAATTAGGAAAGAAAGAACAAAATTACTCACATAAGATACAGCAGTCTATGTCCCAGCAATACACGTAGGCTATTTTTTATTTTATTTTTTCAAATTTTGCTATACGTAGTACTGACACAGATAGGTCTTATGGCGACGATTGGATAGGAAAGGGATATGAGTGGGAAGGAAGCGGCCGTGGCCTCAATTAAGATACAGCCCAAGTATTCGCTTGGTGTGCAAATGAGAAACCACGGAATACCATCTTCAGGGCTCCCGACAGTGGGGTTCGAACCCACTATCTCCCGAATGAAAGCTCACAGCTGCGCGCCCCTAACCGCACAGCCAACTCGCCCGGTGAATACATGTATAACGAAGCCTAAGATTTGTACAGCTCTCAGCATAAATAATTACTTAGATTTTTATAAATAAATAAATAAATTAATTAATTAATAAATAAGTCCGCTTCTGTGGTGTGGTGGTTGGTGAAATTAGCTGCCACCCCAGAAAACCTGGGTTTGATTCCCGGCTCTGCCACGAAATTTGAAAGTCGGTACGAGGGCTGGAACGGAGTCCACTCAGCCCCGGGATGCCAACTGAGTAGAGCGGGGTTCGATTCCTTCCTCAGCCATCCTCAAAGTGGTTTTCCGTGGTTTCCCACTTCTCCTCCAAGCAAATGCTGGGATGATGCCAACTTAAAACCACGGTCGCTTCCTTCCCTCCCAATCTTCCAATTCCCCAACAAGGCCCATGTTCAGCTTAGCAGGTGAGGGCTCCTGGGGAGGTACTGGTTCTCCTTCCCAGTTGTATCTACCCTGACCCAAAGTCTCACGCTCCAGGTCCTCTTGAGGTGGTCGACGTGGAATATCTCGCTGAGTCCGAGGGAAAAACCAAACCTGGAGGGTAAACAGATTAACAAGGAAAGAAAAAATAAATTTTAAATGGAATGTTCTAACTCTGAGAAAATGATAGAATGACATATCAGAGAGCCTCTATGGAATAAAGAAACACAATCATGCGCTATATGGAAAGGTATACCAATAAGCCACCCTGGAAGAGTTGAACAATCGACTAGAAAAGCCCTGTTTGTAAATCGGGAAATTGTCCGCTTCTGTGGTGTAGTGGTTAGTGTGATTAGCTGCCGGTCCCGGAATACCGGGTTCTATTCCTGGCTCTGCCACGCAATTTGAAAAGTGGCACGAGGGCCGTTCAACTGAGTAGATGGGGTCCGATTTCCACCTCAGGCATCCTCGAAGTGGTTTTCCGTGGTTTTCTACTACTTCTCCAGCCATTTGCCGGAATGGTACCTAACTTAAGTCCACGGCAGCTTACTTCCCTCTTCCTTGCACATCCCTTTCAATCTTCCCATTCTCCACAATACCCCTGTACAGGCAGCCTAGGTGAGTTACTGGTCCTCCTCCTCAGTTGTATCCCCAACAAAATGTCTTACGCTCCAGGACATTTCCCTTGAAGCTCTACACGTGGGATGTCTCGCTGAGGCCGAGGGAAAAACCAACCCTGGAGGGTAAACAGACTAAGAAAGGGAATTGGGGAACTGACAATTGGAATGACTTACCTCCAGCAGTCTTAGAGGGTTTTTTTTTTTTTTTTTGCTACTTGCTTTACGTCGCACCGACACAGATAGGTCTTATGGCGACGATGGGACAGGAAAGGGCTAGGAGTGGGAAGGAAGCGGCCGTGGCCTTAATTAAGCATTTGCCTGGTGTGAAAATGGGAAACCATGGAAAACCATTTTCAGGGCTGCCGACAGTGGGATTCGAACCTACCATCTCCCGAATACTGGATACTGGCCGCACTTGAGCGACTGCAGCTCTCGGGGTTGTACCTTAATTAAGGCCACGGCCGCTTCCTTCCACTTCCTAGGTCTTTCCTATCCCATCGTCGCCATAAGACATTTCTGTGTCGGTTCGACGTAAAGCAAATAGCAAAATAATAATAATAATAATAATAATAATAATAATAATAATAATAATAATAATAATAATAATAGATAAGAAAAGTAAAAGTAAGAAAGAATAACAAGAAAAAGTAATATAGTTTCAAACGAGGCAAGTCATTTTTGCATTCGGGATTAAGTGGCGAATGAAGTGGAAAAAAGAAGTGTAGTAAATGCAAAAACGTGTGAGGGAAACAAAGAGTATGATTTCATCAATTGTTACCGAGGAGGTAGGTCAACTTTTCAATTGAGGCTATGAGAAGAAGTGTACGTGTCTACAAATACCGGCGTATATCGCGGTTGTGCCTAGAAATGCCGTTAGATGACAATGTTTTTCGGATAAATACTTACCCGCAGCACATGTATCACTCAGAACGAAAATTCGCTCAAATAGTTCAGGCTTTAGATGACAGAAGTTTTCTAGTTAGAGTTCTAAGCTGAAATAGATCACATAGCTGTTTTTCTAGGTGCAGCTGCTTCTTTTTCTTCTTCTTTTTCCACCACTTATCCCACGCCTGTGGGGTCGCAGGTGCGAACTGGCCCCTTTTTACGGCCGTATGCCCTTCTGACGCTAATCCTAGATTTAGGGATGTAATCACTATTGCGTGTTTCTGTGATGGTTGGTAGTGTCGTGTGTTGTCTGAATATAAACAGAAAAGTGTTGAGACAAACACAAACACCCAGTCCCCGGGTCAGGAGAGTTAATCAGACGCGATTAAAATCTCCGACTCAGCTGGGAATCGAAACCGGGACGCTCTGAACCGAAGGCCTCAACACTGACCAACCAGCCAATGAGTCGGTGTTTTTCTAGCCACAACGACGATATGAAAATCCAGACCCCGTGCTTGTGTCAGTCCGTGCAAATGTCAACATCCTGCTTCTGACTCACCAGGTACTGGTAGAGAGAGTGAAGGGCTCCATGCTTCTGTCACTCCGTGCAAATGTCACTCCGTGCAAGTGTTCCAACCCCGAAAAGTAAAGCTATTGGCATGGTGTCACAAATAAAGCATCTAGGACACTGATTAACACAGGAGGAGCATGCGGATGAAGAAATCTAAACCGGAAATGGCATAGCAAGAAGTGTGTTCCTGAAATTAAAACATATTGAATGCAACCGTGACCTCGTTGACGTGTCGCGAAGTTAATGCGTTACCGGCGGTGCTTTACGGTGTCGAAGGATGGACACTAAAAGCTTTGTCAGGTCTTTGAAATGTGGATGCATCGCAGAAGTTCAAGATCTCACAGGTAGACCACGTCACGAACGAACGAGGGAAAGTCCTCTCTCGAGCCATGAAATCATGTGAAGTCTTAACCCTTACAAAACGCGAAACCGCTATCCAGGAACAGTAAGCAACGGTGTACTACATTGTGATGTTATTCATGTGTACAAGAAAGTAACTTTGCGTAAGATGGTAGTTAGGCAACACATTTTAATAGTCTTCGAATTACTGATCCCCCCCCCCTGTGGCTGGGGGCAGTAGAATAATCCCCTGCCTGTCATAAGAGGCGACTAAAGGGGCCCCTGGGAGCGTGGATTGGCGACCACGGTACCCTTAGCTGAGACACGGCATTGCTTCCACTTACTTGTGTCAGGCTTCTCACCTTCATCTCTCCTGTCCGATCTCCCTTGGTCAACTCTTGTTCTTTTCCGACCCCGACGGTATTAGAGCATTTGAAGCCTAGGGAGTCTTTCATTTTCACGCCCTTCATGCCCCTTGTCTTTCATTGGCCGATACCCTCGTGTATGAGCCCCCCCCCCCCGTGTCTAAGTACAGGTAGATCTCATTATACGCGATGATTAGCACCGCAGCATGACAAATACTAGCGGTAAGTGCCATTATGAGGGGCCGTTGACCTGTATTTTGAACCCCTTTAGAGAACAAGCATCCTCGATTCAGGATTGTGCTTTTAGAAGCAGTACCTTGGTCAGTAATAATATTGTTTATGATAGTTTCTAGGTCGAATCCACTGATTGTTTTAAATTCATATCCATCCATTCATTCTTCGTCCTCACGTTTCGAATTCTGGTCAGTGGATGATTTTGGACTTTTAATTTGTCATTCAATTTCGTCTCATTTCGTACCATTAGGGGCCGATTATCTAGATGTTAGGCCCCTTTAAACAACAAGCATCATCATCATCATCATCATCATCATCGTCATTCTTCTGTAACACCACATTTCAAAAGCTTCTATTCCCTTTCTTTCTGAGCTAGTTATCGTCCATGTTTCACTTCCATACAATGCCACACTTCTGACTAAAGTCTTCAAAAACATCCTTCTAGTCCCTATATCAATGTTCGAAGTGAGTAAATTTCTTTGCTTAAGAAATGCCTTCTTTGATTGTGCTAGTCTGCATTTAATGTCCTCCTTACTTCTGCCATCGCTAGTTATTTTACTACCCAAGTGTATCCATATCATTTATGGGGACTGCATACACCATGGTCTTTACACTTCCCCAAAGCCAAAAATCTAAAGAGTATTTGGTCCACCCCGACCAATCCATGATGAAGACGACATATACACCCAGCCCCTGTGCCAGAGAAATTAACCAACGATGGTTCGATTCCCAGGAGGAACTTATAAATCAGCCCGGGCAAGTGGACAAAGTTAGCGCATTCTATTTTCATTGCTCCTTTCGTTATGTTGGTGTTGATCTCTTGTTGATCATTAAGTATATTTATCTGTTCTGTTAATATTCTGCTTCTCTCTATTCTAAGCGTTTGTATCCTCTGGGGCCCATCACCGTCTGTCCGCGTACCATACTTGCTCTGTATTTGTTCACTGTGCCATTAATCTACTACGTACGGCACAAGCTACTGCATTGGGCACCGACCCATTTTCATCGTAGGGTTATGCGATGCCTAACACGGGTCTGCCATGAGAGAACCAAACCAAACCAAACCCCATGGCACCACAGCCCTTGAAGAGCTTTGACCTACCAAGCGACCGCTGCTCAGCCCGAAGGCCTGCAGATTACGAGGTGTCGTGTAGTCAACACGACGGATCCTCTCGGCCGTTATTCTTGGTTTTCGAAACCGGGGCCGCTATCTCACCGTCAGATAGCTTCTCAATTCTAATCACGTAGGCTGAGTGGACCTCGAACCAGCTCTCAGGTCCGGGTAAAAGTCGCTGACCTGGCTGGGAATCGAACCCGGGTCCTCCGGGTAAGAAGCAGGGACACCACGGGGCCGGCAGGTTAGACTAAACAAGGAGCAAAAAAAAAAAGACCTTGACTTGTTGAATAGCAGAATTGACGTAATAATAATAATAATAATAATAATAATAATAATAATAATAATAATAATAATAATAATAATAATCTACCGTTCTTCCCACACCTGTGGGACCTCTTACCCGGAAACCCTGGGTTCGTTTCCCAGCCAGGTCAGGGTTTTTACCTAGACCCGAGGGCTGTTTTGAGGTCCACTCAGCCTACGTGATTAGAATTGAGGAGAACGACACCTCGTAATCTGCAGGCCTTCGGGTTGAGCAGCGGTCGCTTGGTAGGCCAAGGCCCTTCAAGGGCTGTAGTGCCATGGGGTTTTGTTTTGTTTAGTCTAACGTCGCACGAACACATCGAAGAGTTTCGGCGATGGGAAAGAGCTAGAATTGGGCAGGTAGCGACCGTAGCCTTAATAAAGATACAACCCCACCATTTGCGTGGTGTGAAAATGAGAAATCACGGAAAACTACCTTCAGGGCTACCGACTGTGGCATTCAAACCCACTATCAACTAAATTCAAGCTCACAGCTGCGCGAACCTAACCGCGCGGTGAACTCACTCGGTCAGACAGTCAAGTATAATAATGTTAATAATATCGGTGTTACGTCCCACGAGCTACTTTAACGGTTTTCGGAGACGCCGAGGTGCCGGAAGTTCGACCCGCAGGAGTTATCTTACGAGGCGGTAAATCTACTGACACCTTCAAATACCATCGGACTAAACAGGGACTCAACCCGCCAAGTCTAAAAAACGGTAAATTGTAAATTGTGGAGAATACAACATCTAACTTCTTTCTTTCTTTCTTTCTTTCTTTCTTTCTTTCTTTCTTTCTTTCTTTCTTTCTTTCAGTTTACCGTCGAGGGTTGGGTTTTCCCTCGGACTCAGCGAGATATCCCATCTCTACCACCTCAAGGGTAGTGTCCTCGGCTGGGGCTGTACCTTAATTAAGGCCACGGCCGCTTCCTTCTAACTCCTAGGCCTTTCCTATCCCATCGTCGCCATAAGACCTATCTGTGTCGGTGCGACGTAAAGCCCCTAGCAAAAAAAAAAAAAGTGTCCTGGAGGGTGAGACTTTGGGTCTCTATTCAGTTGACCATCCGAGGCTGAGTTATCCCCGTTCGAACCCTCGTGCCACTTTTCTTATTTTGTGGCATAGCCGCGAATCGATCCCAGGTCTCTGGGGGTGGCAGCTGATCACACTAACCACTACACCACAGAGACGACAGTGTCCAACTACGGTAATAAAATATATGATTTTAATGGTTGGTTGTTTGTTTATTTTTGTATGTAAATATTTATGTTGACTTCTTTATGATGACCATCAGTGACTACTTATTATCAAATCCAATAATTATGATTTATTATTCTACAAAATATTGGACTTCCATTAATAACGAAAGTTAAAATTGTTCTGTGTATTATTGATTGGATATATTATTAATTTTCCCAGGGATAAATGTTCTCATAGCATATTCTCTTTGCTAGTGACAGAAGATAATAAAGGATATAAAAGTTATTTTAAGACCATGTAATCAAACTACATTATTACGTCTTCTGAGTTGCCGCATATGGCTTATGAAGTGAGCGGCATTTGTATAATATGGAGATGGGGCGATGTGGCAACATAGCACTGGGGTCGGCCTGCCGGTCTGTTGAGTGGAGGGGGCGCGCTCAAAGCTCTGACACTTCAGTCGTGCGCGGACTGCGGCGCTGGAAACACGTTGTAGGTGTATGTTGTTACTTGAAAATCAGACCCGCCAACACCGCACGTCTAGTCGAGATATTTAGCAACACTTCACATCGTATTTTCTGAGTCATCGGCAGCCGAGCAATCGATCGTTAACATCGACAGCATAAAACCACGTTGCGTGTTTTGTTTGAAGTTTTCTTTTGTTATCAAGTTCAGTTTGATTTAGCGCGAAGAGGTGACACGTGAAATTATATCGTTTCATACTAGTTCTTTTATATCCTTACCATTAAGCATGTGATTATTTATTTCAAAAGTTTATTTCTTAAACGTTGTTTTTAGTGACTAAAAGATGAACGTTTTTGTTGATTTGTGTTCAGTTCAAAACATCAAAGAATCAACAACAACAAAATCAACATTTGAAGAAGTGACAGTTCGATTTGCAACTTCTGCAGCCATCTTGAATTATTAAGTGACGTCAGAAGTAATACAGCATGTGATTCGCATGGAAATTTGACTCGAGGAGATAAGACAACTTTTCCTTTCACAATAATTTGACCATAACTATTATTATAAATGGATTTCTTTTCTCAAGCGGTATCCAGAAGTCTTCTTGTAGGTTAGTCATCGCATCAAGATGTCTCGTCGAAAGCAGAGCAACCCCAAACCTCTAAAACGTAAGTAATAAAGTGCTGTGTTTGTGTGCCCCCTCCACTCCCCCCGCCCCTTCATTGTGAGTGTATGTGTCAATCCCCGCCCCCCTCTTTGAAACCACATGGCCTCATTTTATCAAAGCGACTGTGTGTGTTGTGTGAGAAGCTACTACTCTAGTTTGATTGATTGTCAATTACTAAAATGCTATTATGTCCCGAACTTCCCGGCGCAATGTGTCACTTTACTTCATCGTAACAACCTGGCTACTGAACTCGTACATTGGAGCCTCTAAAGTTAAACAAAGTCAGTATCAAATCACACGCTGTCAAAATCGTGAAATTGAAATGATTGAAGTTGAATTTCATCCATTCCAGACGTCTATAAACTGGAGTTCCTCTTCACTTAAATAATCATTTCATCAGATTGACCAAATTTAGTTGTGCATTTAAAAGTGGTTTTGCAGTTTTGTCCATCTTTACTCATTATTTTCAGTACATCGATATTAATAGCAGTTAAAAAATAGAAATCATTTTCTTTCTACGTAAAAACGAACGAATTGGTACCCGATACCGTTCGTATTTATCCCAAGTATTCAGCAATGCGAAGCAGATGTGTTTTTGCTTTCATCGTTAGCAAGAATGATTCTTTTCGTGTTTTGATTTAATTTTAAAAACTGTTCATTTTCCTTGCTTGGGAATGTCGGCTTATCATTGATGGATCCTGTTGTTTGTTTGGAAAATGCTTTAGTCACCGCGTAAGTCTGTTTGAGAAAGTGTAGATCCCGAATTATAGGCTAAGTAATTATCCACCAACAGATAACATTATTATACCCTCATCTTCATTAGTTTTGTTGGTAATTTCATTGGAGTCGATTCGCTCACCCATACTTAGTTATTTTTTTACTCTGGTCACAAGTTTATTTTATTGTCAGCCCTGTTGGAAGTATATGAATTTTTGGTTTTGTCAGAATGATAGGGCAAAATAATGAACACCTATTCTTATTATGGACTGCTGACTGGATCTTAGTTCTCATTGAGAGCTGTCTTCCCACTTACATTTTACCCGTTGCTGAATGGGCGAGTGTGCGTAAGATATACAAGCTGAAGTTGCCGGCACGCTGAAGCTACAACCCCCACTCCGCCCCCTACCCGTTAGCTGATTATGCCCCTCCCACTAGAATACAATGGTAGCGGTGAAATATTTTAGGATTATTTGCAACGTGCTTGACATTCACAAAGTTGTGTTTGAATTTTGTCCGTCGCGTGTTTTGTTCTGTTCCTTTTGATAATCTTCACGAATGATCAGTTCATCCTCACTCGATAAACAAGAAAATAAATGTTATTACAATACTGCGAAATTACATTAACATGAAAAAATGTATGGATAATATTGCAATTTTATTAGTTGTCGAGTCTAGACGGTATGACTCACGAACAAAGGAATAGCATTATTCAAGGACACTATCGTTCATTTGTTTGGAGTGGGTTGTTTAAAACATGGTACACACATTGCCCTCTTTGTTTCTCTGGTGTAAATTTTCATCAACGGCATATTTGTGTTTTTTTGTATCATATAGGCTTAAGTGCTCATAAATTTAGTACTTTCATATATACGTATATCCTTCACTTATTTCTCCAATATCTTTCTGGATTTGTGCTCTAAAACTTAAATTACCGGGCGAGTTGGCCGTGCGCGTAGAGGCGCGGCTGTGAGCTTGCATCCGGGAGATAGTAGGTTCGAATCCCACTATCGGCAGCCCTGAAGATGGTTTTCCGTGGTTTCCCATTTTCACACCAGGCAAATGCCGGGGCTGTACCTTAATTAAGGCCACGGCCGCTTCCTTCCAACTCCTAGGCCTTCCCTATCCCATCGTCGCCATAAGACCTATCTGTGTCGGTGCGACGTAAAGCCCCTAGCAAAAAAAAAACAAAAATCTTAATTTCTCACTACAAATGTTGCAATTTGAATTCAATTTAAATCTCAAATACGTTTTCAATAGACTTGCTTACGTGTTTCACAAGTTTCATATTCTTATTCGCAACCATCAAAATAGTTCACATTAACATATTTTTTAGTTATTTTCCTGATATGTTTTGTATCAGTCAATATCATGCGGTAGTTTGAAACCGGACTACTTAATAACTTTACTAAAGATCACCTTTGAGGTTTTCATATTAATTCTGGATGATTAAAATGATTTAGTGTAGGGTTGCGATGTTTTTGTAAAGCGATTAGTGCAAGCACAAATACAAATGACACGAACAAACAAATCTTTTTTCAAGATTTTAGTAGACATCATTTATTCGCTTACAAAATGAGGCATTGCAGGAATATTTTTCCTCTTTGTTTCCCACTGCTGATATATTATGTATCTTTCAGTGGATTGTGACTAGAAAATGACAAGTTTGCCTGATTTTGAATCAATTTATGAATAGGCCTATTAGCAATTTATTCATTAACTGATTCATTTTCTTCTATTAGGCCTACCTACAGAATATCTGCATCAATTTTAAATCATTAAAAGGCAGAAGTATTGAATTCAAGCAAAGAAATTCGTATCAATTACGTTTTTGGCAGGAATAGATTGGCTCCTGCTATCTGTCGCTTTGAAATGTCAATTGACTTGTTAGGGTTTTCTTTCTTCTGATTTTGGGCGTGGCCATTTCTCAAGAATTCTGTCGCGGTTTTTCGTGCCTTTTGGTGTACATCAATGGAGGTGCGGCCTTTGACAGTCATGTAAAACTTTTTAAAAACAATTAGCTTTATGTCGCACCGACACAGACAGGTCTTATGACGGTGATATGACAGGAAAGGAAAGGAAAGGATCAAGATATTAAATAAGGTTCAGCCCCAGCATTTGCCTGGTGTGAAAATAGGAAACCACGGAAAATCGTCTTCAGGGCTGCCGACAGTAGGGTTCAAACCCATTATCTCCCAAAGTGACAGCTACGTTACGCGAACCGCTTAGCTACTTGTTCGGTCATGTCAAACTAAATGAACTGTTATACCTACTGGATAATAATAATAATAATAATAATAATAATAATAATAATAGGTGTACAGTACATTTTTTGGGATTAAAAATTACTTTGCTTGATGAATGTATTCCTAGAAAACAAACGTTTATATGAAAAAATACGTTTGTTGAGAAACGTCATTGGAAACTAAAAATTAATGATTTAGTAATGTTATTGTTTTTACGTCTCATTAAATACTTTTGACGGTTTTCGAAAACGCCGAGGTGCCGGAATTTTGTCTCTCGGGAGTTCTTTTACGTGCCAGTAAATTTACCGACAAGAGACTGACGTATCTGAACACCTTCAAATACCACCGGACTGAGCCAGGATGGAACCAGCCAAGTTGGGGTCAGAAGTCCAGCGACTCAACCATCTGAGCCACTTACTCCGTCAGTTAATGATTTTTCAGTCTTCGTATTTGTTAATTTGTAGCAGATCTACAAGAGTGAAGAAAACTTCTATTGGTTTTAATAACAGCTGAGACTATCGCAGTTTTGAATCAGTTGCAAACATAAAGAGGCATGTGCTTCTGAAAGCTGCGACGATGAAAGTACCGTATAATTCGTGCCATCTTGTCTAAAAGGTGAGAGGAGATTTGTCGGTATGCTTTTCTCCGCCATTACCTCATCCCGCTGTCCGAAATCACTCATTTTACGCGAACTTATTTCATCTCATTCGCTCTAAAAGTTGCAAGAAAATCATCACTAACATCTTTCTCAACCCTTAAAATCTACTGTTAACTGTAATGATGCGATAATAACAGTTATGAATTAAATAATTTTAATTTTAGGCCTCATTTCATTTCATTCTCAATTTTCTATAAACAATTATGAAAAGATATTTTGTAGGCAACAAAATTGTAGGCTGTTATTTTCTTTCAATATTTTTCTTCAAGTTGGCACGATAACCCTGTCAACATGCCGAATTATTGTGTGGCCGATAATAATAATAATAATAACAAGCTATGAAAATAATGGACTTACGTATGGTCTACTCAGTGTAATTTATCCTGTAAAAAGTTACGTCGCCCTACTGATCACAGCAGCTAGACTCGAGTGCTTTGCCTTTTTTTTTTGTTTGAAAATAGTGATGATACGATGCACGGCACTATGATTCAAGTAAAAGAATTTATTCTGATAAGTTTTCTCTCTTCCTCAGTCGGTATGGAAAATTCTCACCAGAGAAATAGTACCTACTAGGCCTGCTTTACGAGATTTTATCTATTTGAGAAATATTTTAATGAATTATTTCCATTTGTAAATAATAATATGTGTAGCTATATGAGTTTCACACGTTTCATATATTTAAACCATGAAATTTCATGACATTAACTTCATACATCCGTTGTTATTATTTGCCAACCGTTATTCTGTATCAAATATATATCAATTTATTTTTCTGGCAGGCAGGGTACTTTTCGATTGCAACTTTTGACACTTACCATAGAATGAAACTTAAAAATGCAATACTCATGTTAGACTGTGACAGAAAAAGCTAAAGGCAACCTTTGGATTCTGAAGAGATCGAGCAAAAATTTAAAGGCAAAGGAATTAAAGTTAGGTGATTATGTCTCTGTTGGAAATTGTTCTCTTTATACTAATAACAAAAAATAATATTTTAGGCAGTGCTTATCGTGATTATGCAAATGTTCAGATGCAAAGATTCAGATCCCACGTTACGTTTTCTTCACGCGGAAATTCATGAATTGTTCTTCTACCTTTTGATTCTAATGTGGTTTCACAATCATTTGTTGCAGTATCTACCATATTGAATAACCATTTAATTTTTCCGTTATCTAATGAGGCTGTCTATAAACTCGTTCAAAACTCCTTTCCATTTTATTGTTTACATAATAATTTATTTTGAATATCCCTCCCAAAGACAATCGAAAAGAGCACCCGTGAGCTCTCAAGGTTTATTGAACCTCGTAAACATTGCTTGGCTGTAGCCTCATGACGAAATCTTTAAATATATTAGCAGGTCAAATTATTACTTGTCCACATGAACTGTAAAATCTATTCAAATTTTTGTATAGATCACAAAATTACCGACAGGAAACCTTTTAATGTAATTTATCGTTTATTAGTTATTCAGTATATACCAATGCATCAGAATTACTGTACACGATGTGAAAAATGATTAAAAATAATCAAAGTATAATAAAATTATCGATTAATCGTCTGATTTTAGTGGAAGGATAAGAAATTCATTCCTTATGCGTGGATTTTCTCCTCCCTTTACCGGACGTTTCCAGCTTCTGGTGCTATTTATTCGAGGTAAATTTATGTTCTAAAATTTCATCTGAATGGAAGAAAACATATAGAGCCTCATTTAAATACTTACAATATTTAAATAGCGATAAATCTTCTGTGTTGCATATGTTACATATTCTGATGCAGTAAATCTACAACAGTGAACCGATGCTGCCAAGATATTGCCAGTGTCTGCATTATTGTCTTAATATTTTGGAACAGAATATGATTGTAAGTGTTAGGACAATTTTTGTGAAGTATTAGATAAAAATATATTCTTCTAATAACGAAGGAAAGCAGATGAATGCCTCGAAACGGATGTAGATACGGCTGGATAGCATGTTTCATTCATCGATATCACTGTCAAAATTTCTGTGTGGTACATGGGGCATGCTCCTTTTATGTACATACCCATCACATGTATTATAAATAATATTAATCATTTGATACAATTGTCAATGCTTTTCCAATTTGTCGAGATGTTCGGATAGACTCACAAAATTACTGCACATCACATGCAGAGTGTGGAAATAGATCAAGAAATATATTAAAAATTGCAAACATTGTCAGCAAAGAAGTAATTCCCAAAAGAACTGAAAACATTGATCGATCCTGCGAGTTTGGCCTCCTTTCATTTCGTATTTTCTTCAGACTAACATGACATGTGTACTTTTGTCATCTTTCTTCTAGTGTAAATATTTACATTGTTGGTTAGACACGATTGCCGTACTGTCTACCTTCATGGAGATAATTATTTGCACTCACAATCTACACAGTTGTGAGTTTTATACGACTTTCTTCTTTTTATCTTCGGTAAATGTTTGCATTGTTGTACCCAGTAAGTACATTGCCGTATTCTTGCTTTTATCTAAATATTTACTTAACTCATATTATTATAAGAGTGATTCACCGACTTCTTCTTCCTTCTATCAGAAAGGTGTTGTTATCGCAGTTTTATTCTTACATTCGATCCCGGTCTGCTTTCTGTAAAATAATTGACCTTTTCAGAAATGCTTCCGTTTTATTTCGTAGTTTATGTTGCCAAGTGCCAAATTCTAATACTTCTGCATCTATTCATTTGTAAATATGAGTATCGCTTACAAATATACGTAGGCTTACTGTAACGCACTGTTCAGTCTAAACACCTGTATTCCGCGTATTGTGAAATCATGGTACCCCAATTTTTCGTGAAATTTTTATCACTTGTGTTTCGTGCTTGAAAGTATAATGCAACTTATTAACTTCTACTAGAGAGAGAGCCAAGAAATTGTACAGTATTGTAAAAATAATTATTCTCATAATTTTCAAAATTCGATATAGGAATAATTCACAAAATTTAAAAAAATTGAAATGAATCTAACCTCATGGCTTTAAAACTCTTGCCAGCTTCCAAGGAGGCTGCTATCCGACTCATAGCCTACAGATTGTGAGCGGTCCTGGTCAATACAGGAACACTTCTTGCCAGTTGGCACTAATTCTAATGTAAAGCAGATTTGCAGTTGTTCCTCCCATGACAATATACAAACTCCTGACCTACGTCAAAATTCGCGCCCAGGATGGCTGCAGAAGCGGACTGCCAACCACAATACAACGGTAATTGGCAAGTCTTCCGTTTGTTCTGTGAACTTCTATCAATCACATACCGGTTTCTTTGACACCGCAATAAACATGGATCCAAGTGACGAATTAGTAACAAAATTTATTTAAAAAATTAAGACTGTCGGTTGTTCGCAGAAATCCTATTTTAAAATAGATTTTACACTGATCTGTCGCTGATGGGTTATTGACCAACTCACAACCATAGCGTTCAGCAGGGAAGTTTTTGAAAAATATAATTATCCCGAATATTTCCATTATTATTCGTCTTACAATAAAAGCACATAAAATATAAATCGTCAGAAATTATATTTTACTCAAAATGTATTTTATTTTAATACATTTTACACAACTTTCATTATTTACATCCTTTAAGTGCAGCAAATATTAACAGAGAAATTTGATAGTTTCTCATTTTCCCCGTTAATATTGCTACGTCACTGTATATTAATGAAATAATACATAGCATTTGTACCAATCCCGGTCTAGAAAGCCAAGAATAACGGCCGAGAGGATTCGTCGTGCTGACCACACGACACCTCGTAATTTGCAGGCCTTCGGGCTGAGCAGTGGTCGCTTGGTAGGCCAAGGCTCTTCAAGGGCTGTAGTGCCATGGGGTTTGGTTTGGATTTGTACCAATGGTCGGTTCACCGAAAATCAGTAGTATTTGGCTAACCCTTGAAGTGTATAGACAAATTTATTTATTTATTTATTTATTTATTTATTTATTTATTTATTTATTTATTTATTTATTTTGAGCACGCGAGTGCAGTTGATTCAAAAAAGGATTATGTTTATGATCCATGCCTCCCATACCTAAGCAAACAATACAAGATCCTAGTTAATTTGTCAGTTACGATATTAATTGTTAGCAGGGGAGGTATTACAAAAAATGTACTGCGACATTTTGAAACGATTTAGTATTTCCCGAAATACACTGAATAATATCATAATAGGCATTATCAAAGGCTCATCAAACATTTTGCACTGCCACCACATCTATTTTTGGTGATTGCCAATCTTGTCCCAATCTAGTCCATTTCGTGTAATAATCACCCAATGAATTCTTCTCTACTGAAGAGTGAGTTTTGATTGTGTCCAAGCAGGTCTTTATTTGCGTACACGATTTTTTTTAAATATAACATTGTATCCACCGGGCATTTCTGTAAAATTCATAATCGTTATGGTCGTGCGCTCTTCATGTGCTGATATCCTTATGAAAAATTATATACGGGGCTAATAAGATTATTGTTTTTCCCCTACAAGGACAGTTCAATAAACATAATAACATGAGTTCACATTACGTAAATTTACGCAATTCGTGCATACACGTAGAACACAAAATATAGGCTACTTTTACACGTAGTCTCTGTACTTATCTAGGCATTTATTTTAACGGTATAGCGAGGTATCTATCTGAGTGAAGGTACCGGACCATAGACAACGACGGTTCACTGAATTTCACGGTCCGTTTCTTATCTAACTTCGCAAAATGTTTCTTTAATTGTCCAAAAAGTTTGATATTATACAGTGCCAGTTCAGGACTGACTGTTTCAGTACCTCTCAATGGTAACGCAATAACACTTACCAATGTGATTGGCTGAATGAGGCCTGATATTATCGTGCAGCAATACAACACATCTTCACAGCAACTCAGGTCGTTTTCTAAAAGAAAATAGCCGTGTGTAATTTTCTTTTCTCTGAAATCAGATTGCACCTCCAAATTTGAACACATTTCCTCGAGTCCCGCTAACTTACATTAATATTGGGACAATAGGAATAATATGAGGTGCTGCGGTCGGTTGACCGCGAGGAGAAATTAATTATGGCATATTTGCTGTGTGTTGATGGGAAATTTTGAATGAGATGAGGAATAATAATGTTTACTTTTAGCTAAAAGTAATCCAGTAGTCTGCAAAAATATTGCTCTTTAGAAACTTTCTGACGTTCTTCTGTGCTTTCTTCTCTTTATTGGGGAAAACACCAAAAAAAGTTCCTCGTTGCCTCTAATATTCATCCTTGACTCTGTGATCATAGTACCACAAAATATTAAATATATTACTGTCATTATTTGAGTACAGTTAGTCCTGAAAATTTGTGATCGTCGAATAGGTCTTGCATTTTAGTTAATGTAATAATTACAAGTGTGTTTCAAAATATGGTAATTGAGAGACAAGGTATGAATATGATAAATGATTTCGGCTACTGTTAATATAATTTTCTAATAGTTGTGTAGAGGTCATAAGGTTAACTGAGCATAGGATTTTGTAGAGTGCTGCATCAACCAAACACAAATTAAAAAATATTTAGAATCATTTGAGGTTGTCTTCCACACGTTCAGATGTTCATTTTCCATCAGTTCATTTCAGGGAAATAATGTGTGTGTTGATGAATCGTAGCACTTTATTTGGTCATACTTCAAAGAGTAGAAAGATTAAGAAAGACAATTTAGATATGCTGCTCGAAGTTTACCTTAATATTCCTATGTAACATTTGCACTAAGGTGGTTCGCCATGAAAGAGAGAGAATTGTATGACAGTTTTACGCTCGTGTTATGAATCCAAAAATCAGCACATATTCTTAATATTAACTTGTAACTCTTTCATAGGCATTCATATCAAACTTTTAGCATCACACAGGGAAATTGTTTTCATATCATAGTCCGGCCGAACGTTCTTAATTAACATCATTAAAATAAGTCTAAGAAAATGTCTTTCTGATCATTGTTTGAAACATTACTATTTCCCTAGAATTTGAGTCACATCATTGTGATCATGGTACTGAAGAAAGAATCTTACAGATATAATAAATTAAATTACACAATACTAGATGTGTCGTTGTTTTGTTTCAAAATTTTATATATCTAAGAAGAAATTTAATGTGTATTTCATAAATATCTTCTCAAATTTAAGGTTGTTAGATTGGTTGGGTGTGTTAAGAATTCACAATATCGTAGGTAATTAATTTGTGAATTGAATTTTGTTATTAGAATAGCCAACTGCAGCATTTTTTGCTGCATATTTTCTACTTATGATGTTATAAGTTTAACGTCCCTTTAGTAGCCAGAGGTATTAAGGGACGCTGTAGTGCCAGAATTTTGTCCTGGGAGGGGCACTTTATCGTAATAGGAAGTATCTTGACGGGAGTCCCTCGTATTTAAGCACTCGCAAACGGCGGACGACTGTGGCGAGAGTCGACCAAGTTTAGCCGCATCAAAGAGACACTGCATTAATAAACTACATTTCTAGTCCATGTATTTCTGGTTTGTGGGACGATGATAATGTTTGCATTCTACAACCCTTCAGTGTTTAGGGTGTATTCTGCACGAGAGGCTATGTTAGAACTTGCTGCATAAAGCACTAAAAATTCCTCTGAATCTTTGAAAGATCTTTTAGTTATTTCTGAGCTAACCAGGTTGCATATTTTTGAACTTAGAACGGGATGCTATGTGCTGTGCTTCAGATTATGACGTTAACAAGAGCGTACACTATACGAAAGTTACCTTATATTCAATATTCTGAGTGTGTGATCAAATTTGATGAATTTTTTCCCTAATTGGACATAATTTTAGGATTCTCGTTACCTCTGTTCTTTTTTCATGTGGCTCATGTTGTATATTCCGAAAATAATCGTAACCTTGTTCGAACTATTCATTTGAGCAGTCCAAGGAGTATTGAAGTTAATTTGTCTGACCTTTTGGCAAATAGAAAAATATTCATAATGTGTCAAAATCTATTTTTCTGTAATTTAATGCATGTTTCTGTTTGATCATGTAGATGAATCACCGAATAAGTGTCCGACTCGTTGGCTCAACGGTCAGCGTACTGGCCTTCGGTTCAGAGGGTCCCGGGTTCGATTACCGGCCGGGTCGGGGATTTTAACCTTAATTGGTTACGGGTTCGATTTCCGGCCGGGTCGGGGATTTTAACCTTAATTGGTTAATTCCAATGGCACGGGAGCTGGGTGTATGTGTTGTCTTCATCATCATTTCATACTCATCACGACGCGCAGGTCACCTACGGGTGTCAAATAGAAAGACCTGCACCTGGCGAGCCGAACCCGTCCTGGGATATCCTGGCACTAAAAGTCATACGACATTTCATTTCAATTTTACCGAATAAGTGATCTTGGCAGAAAAAAAGCACGAAAACATTTGTCTCTATAGTCTAAACTGATGAAGGAGATACAAAACTCACGGTTGCATACAATATTCAAAAAATTAATACTAGAGTGAAACATTTTAAAATCTACAAAGAACATCATAATCAGTACATTTATTTGTATTAATATTGACTAAATAAATTTATAAATACACGACAGATTCGGGTGCACATACAAGGATAATTCGGAAATTTCGTAAATATCTCTTTTGAATTATTCGATGCTGAAATACTTGTAGTGAGTGAATAAGTAAAATATTAAATGTACAAACATTATTCTTTTGCAGTATTTCTGTTTCTAAGGGAATTTTAATAGAGATTATGACAATATTTCGATTTATTTCGTTATCGTGACTGACTTGCGAAGATCTTCCGCATATTAGCTGAGAAGCCGTCGCTTCCAAATGCAGTCTCAGCATAATAGTGTGAAAGGTGACCATTTTCCATCGGAAGTAAGCAATTAAAGCCACTTGACCACAAAATTGAATTATAAATGAAATAGTATAGTGAATATAGATATAATATAGGAAGAATTACTGTGGACAAGTGGAGGCATAATACAAGTATTACAAAATCACATACATATTATATTTAACTAATCTAATCTACAAAGGTCATCATAATCAGTACATTTATTTGTATTAATATTGACTAAATAAATTTATAAATACACGACAGATTCGGTTGCACATACAAGGAGAATTCAGAAATTTCGTAAATATCTTTTTTGAATTATTCGAAGCTGAAATACTGGTGGTGAGTGAATAAGTAAAATATTATTGTCATTGATATGTGAATAATTTACGATACACTTGATTGCTTTCACTGAGGTTATCTTGGGCTTTTACAGACTCTGTTTCCTTCCGCTTGTAAATGAGCAACATGATCGATTTTGTTGTTACCGATAGTACAGTATAAACCTTCTGATCCTTTTTTCCTTAATTCTGTACGCAACTAAAACGTAAAGTAAGAGCTATGCTTCACCTGTTTCTTAGTAAAATTAATTCAATTACCATAGACAATTCTAAAGTCATCGTATGGTTGTTGTTTGATGCTTCGAATTCAGATCTGAAATCAGACATTTCACGTACATTGTTACTAAATAGATGTTGAAGTTCCTACAATTAAAGTTTATTAAGTTATTTAGGACGTGGATTAGGGTTCAGATTTATTGGCAGTTTTCTATCGGCACTGATACACAAAACGATTGCTACCCTGTTATTGGAGGTGTATTTTGTATATATTTTGTCGTAGTGCATTTTGTTATGAAAGTGACGATATGAACACTGCATTACTTGATTTTTTGTGTCATTTCGCGCTTGGTAAGGTAGGAAAACTGGTGATAATATTCTGACTGATAATTTAATCACTTTAAGAGCTCGGATATCGTCTTGTAACTATTTTGTAAATATTCACTTTTGATTGGGGTCATCAGTTCTTCTTCCTTCCTTTTACATGTCACCATTCTATCATAAACTAAGAATTAATAGAAAGGGGCAATTTTACCTTTTAGTTAAATACTTCCCTTTTCATACATTTCTACGGCAATTTATATGTGAGAAATAATTTCCTAGAATTCATGTTTTGAGAAATGTGTCGTATGTTTTACGCTGCTTTTTTAGGATACGCGTGTGTAATGAAACTTTGCATCACATTTGTTAATGAAATACCAGGTATATCACCTTTCGAGCGCTATCGGCTGATTTCTTCAGCTGATGTCAGCGGAACAATATAAGTTGAAAGCACTAATACGAGGTACCTGGTTACTATGTATGATGAATGCGAAAATACAAGATTAAACCATATTTTAAATTTATTTTTAACTCACAAAATGTTTTAGACTCCGTTGTCTTACTAAATACTGTATGAAAAAAAAGATACGTCTACTGTGGTACAAATTTAGATATTTAAAGGGCTGACACACAAATGCCTGTTATGTGTGTTGAAGATTGCACAGGGAATTACACGATGACTTGTTTCTTTTAAAGTTGCTGTAATGGCTGGAGTTTGTGGTTAAAAAATGCCTTCAAATATTGGTTGTGTAAAATTTTCTGGCATTTTCCTAAAAATAAGTAATCATTTGGTGAATATTTTAAGCATACATTTATAGAATTACGTAATTGTTTTAAATAATAACTTCCAGATATATATGTTATAAGGTTCCTTTTTTAGAGCATAGTATGCAATTATTTTGCAAACATACAGCACTTACGGGGCATATTATCCACACTACATTAAGCTATTTATGAGATTTGATAGGGTTAGTTCCTATTCCATACGTTGACAAAATTTGGCTATGGCATATGTTTGTGGAACACTATTTTATGTATGGTCTCTAAATAAATAAATAAATAAATAAATAAATAAATAAATAAATAAATAGTGATGGTCACAGATAACTGGGGAAAGGCCAGGAGAAGGAGGAAGAAGATATTTTGTTACGAGGGGCTGAAAATCGCCTTGTTTTGCTCCTTAAGATGACAATTCTAGCAACATTTCAATATTATGAAATACAATTTCATGAAGGGGAGAGAATTTTGCCCGGTTCTTTTGCGAAAGGGGTGGTTCTACACAATTTCTCTAAACACTGTCTCAAGTTATTTTGGAAGATGTGGATGTCATAGTTCTTCATTTACATGAAAATCTATATCCTAGCTATGTTTGGGAAATAACCACAGTGCCATATTCAATTCATTTATGGCAGTGATTTGAATTATTTCTAATTCTCGGAACTGGAAACGGATAGGAAGGTAGGAGTTTGCGTACTTCTCCATAATGCCCGTGAAGAACTGATTTATTAATACCTGCTGATTAACTGTTTAAGGCAGTTCCGGTTTACGAACGGCGGCAATGCAATTGTCTTGAAAAGTAAAATTTAATAGAAATAATGTTGAAAAATGCTTGCAAATGTCTTTGTTTTATTCCTAAAATTCCTAAAGTTATTTCTTGACACAAATATAAACATTATTATGAAAAATATCTCAAATACGAATTCGTTTAATGTAAATTACCAGTTTATATATTATTTATTTACTTATTTATGTATTTGTTTATTTCTTCTTCTTATTATTCTTCTGCTTCTGCGCTAGTGGATCACTTGCGACCACGCGGAATCAACATTTGCTGAGCTTTCCTTCTTGCCCAATTGTTCATTTTCATAGAGTATTGTAATTTCTGCTCCTCCGGCAAGTACGTCGTGTTGTTTTCTTCCAGTCTTCCTCAAATCCCCTTGTGTGAACAATTTACCTTATATTTCTATCGTGGAGATTTAATGATCCTAATTCAGTGAGGTCTTTCTGTACTTGCTTGTACCATTTTGATCTCGTACGTTTGATTTGCAAAAATGTGTGTATTTGATTAGCAAGTTTATTGTTATTCATTCTTTCCAAATGGCTTATAAATAGAATTCATCGCTGTCTCATTGTATCAAAAACTTAATATATTTTTAAGTATATTTCTGAGTTAGGTTTGGAGCAATGTATTCCATTTTTAATTCTTGGCGCTAAGATTTTTCTCATGATTTTTCCTTTCTTTAATCTATAATATTGTTTCTTTACATTTTATGATGTAAATTGAGCATTTCTGAAGCATAAATTGCTTCAGGTTTGATTACTGTTAAGTAATGACGAATTTTTCCGTTCCAGGACAAGCATTTTTTGCTACAGACATTCTTTATATGTTGAAAAGCAATTTCCATTTTCCATTCTTGAAGCTACTGATTTATTTTCATTGTCATTTTCCGCGGTCCATTCCATTTATTTATTTATTTATTTATTTATTTATTTATTTATTTATTTATTTATTTAAATTCGTTATGGTTACCTGTGTGGACCATGCTTACACAGTCCACCAGATCTTCTATCTCTCAAACTTAGCAATATTGTTATTCTCAATTATCATCTCATTTTCACATATACCTCTTATCACAGAAACTTCGTATTTATTCAGCTATTTTTTTTTCAGTTTGACTGTTCACATCTTGTATTGTTATCGGTAAACTCCCTGTTAATCTTCTTGTGCTTTGGTACCAACTAATAGGTCAACACCTTATCAGTGGGCCGCAAAACAAACTGACTTCCGCTACAAACAGCTCCTATACTACGTTAGCGTAATTAGCTCCTGTTTACTTATTTGAACATGCCGCTTTTGCTGATGACTGATGTTATATCTGCATTATTTAGTCCTGTGTATTTGCAGTGGACGAGATCTGTTAATGAAAATAACCGAACATTGAAAATAGCGATGTCCCCTTCGAAATACTCCACCTCTATCTATCAGTGCCCCCAGCGCCGTTTCTACTTGTGGAAGCAGACCTGGTAGAGAGGTCTCCCTGAGATTTTAGTTTGATCTCTTCAATTGACTGAATGTGTCATCTTTTCAGAGTAAATAATTTCCATTTGGAGAATAGAAACAAGTCTGGAGGGACTAGATCAGGAGAGTACGTTAGATGAAGAAACACTTTTGTCTTCGTGCTCGTCAAAAATTCACGAATCGATAAAGTTGGGTGAGCTGGTGCCTATTTATGGTTGAGGCTCAAGGTGTTGTTTCTCTGCAAGTCTGGTCATTCTTCTCATGACACTTTGTCTTGAACGACTCAAGACTTCGAGATAATACCAGCGGTCCAGCGTTTTACCCTCAGGTACGAATAAGTCATGGCGCACAAAATAATGGATGTCCCAAAAAAAACTATCAACAATACTTTCGCGCTTTCTTTGGTCTCGGTAAATTTTGTTCACCCCGTTCCTTGTCCCCGTAAGTTTCTCCAGTTTGAAGCAGAAGCGAAAATTGACACTCGGCTCATAAAATTCAGACATCTTGACAATTGGAGCACGTGCTGTATACACTCGCAAAGTAACAGCTACGGAGCGGTGACTGATTGGTTCAAAAATGCACAGCAAATGGCAAAGCACGTAGGGAGGACGGATACCAATATACAGCGCACTCTTACCGGAAACCTCGAAAACTTCGTACGTAACTACTGTCTAGTGATGAACTGTTACACTATTAGGGGGGTGTGAAAGAGAGGGAGAGAGATTTTTCTTTGAATCCTCTAAGTGCGCGTCCTTTTTTACCATCATTTCACCGAAAGTTACAGGGAAACAAAAATCCATAGCAGTCCTATACTGAGGCGTACTGACTAACAAGGGGAGGGTCCGGCATGTGCCTCACCGATTTTGATAAAACTTTGCAGGGACGTTCTATACTGAAAATAAAGAGACAAGCGTTTCGACATTTTGCTAGACACTCCCTAGTTTTCGAAAAAAGTGAGGTCAAAATTGATGACGGAAAATAGTATTTTCAATGCTATTTTCATGCTGTAGCAGAGCAAAGCAAGGTCGGCGTCAGACTACCAAACCGCTGGTCCGTGTTCGATTCTTGGGCGTGACGTTTTTGTTTTTTGTTTGTTTTCATTCAGTTTTCATCCGGTGAATCTGATAATATTCTGATAATCAGAATTGTTTTCTTTGCGTTTTTCTGAAGTAAAAATAGGTAGGTGTGATTATCTTCAATGACAAAATGAAAACCTACAACCTCTTTTCCAGTCAATGGCCGGGTCAGGTATGGAATGAATGAAGCCCCAATCTTGAGGCGAGGATAGGAATTGTGCCGGCTGCCGAAGCCTGTCGCACTCCTCTGGGGCAATGATTAATGACTGACAGATGAAATGAATTGATAGTGGAGAGTGTTGCTGGAATGAAAGATGACAGGGAAAACCGGAGTACCGGGAGAGAAACCTGTCCCACCTCCGCTTTTGTCCAGCACAAATCTCACATAGAGTGACCGGAATTTGAACCACGGAACCCGGCGGTGAGAGGCCGACGCGCTGCCGTCTGAGCCACGGAGGCTGCTATCTTCAATATAATGTTCAATATTTTTGCGATATGCCTCATGTGGAAAACACAAAAACGTTTAAAACTCTAATATTATTAACTTTGGACCCCATGTTATACAAATATAATATCGTCGTTACCGGGACAAAACCTCCTATGTGAAAATATTTTTGGAGATATACTGACCCGCAGCACATACGTTATGAAGAGCGAGAATGCCTTGACAATATTCACACAATATTGCACCTTAGATGACAGAACCTTACCGGCCAAAGTTCTAAACTAAAATATTTCACGTAGGAGGTTTTGTCCCAGCAGCGACGATATGCTTTTAGACGATCTTTCGATGTAAAGCATTGAAAGTATGATTTTTCGTCATAAACTTTGACTTCGATTTTTTTAAACTAGGAGTGTCTAGCAAATAGTCGAAACACGTGTGTCTTTATTTTCAATATAGTACGTCCATGCAAAATTTTATCAAAATAGGTAAGGCGCATTTCAGACCCTCCACTTGTAAGATGAGACGTCTTGTGAGTTGCAATTGCTTTCATCATTGAGTCAAAGTGTGTTATTGCAATGCTGCTGGTCGTACGATTGACTGTCTGTCTGTTAGGTCATCAGCCCAGAGGCGGGTTGGATCCTCAAATAGCACCACCAAAGGCTATGCAGTTATAGGGAAACTGCAAAAACCAATGGCAGAGCCAAATGAGGCGTACTAGGCAAGATGAGGAGTGAGGTAGTTTGCCATTGCTTTCCTCACTGGATCAGAAGGTGCCACTGCAGCACGACTGACCCTATGAGCAACACCTTTCATAACACTCAGACACCAGTTGTGCTCTAAATGTCATTACTCTACACCACCCATACCCCAGCAGCTTCCATATTGTCACAGCCATGGATGAGACTGGGACTTCGGTGGAAGCTACACTTTGCTCTGGCCTGTGCCAAGAGACGGATACAAAAATACTGTATCCATCAAGAAATGGCAACAGGCGGATACGATTGACTACTTCCACAAAATATACGATACTGGTCGTACTGTGAATGTCATCACCTCGTATCACCCATACTTCAGCAACTTTTGTACTACAGCGCTCCAATAGGGTTTGCATATTCAGGTTTAGTGCACTTATTATTCTGCCATGTACATGTACTACATTATACAGGGTGTTTCCGTAAGAGCGTGCAAAAATTTAACAGGACATAGAGGATGCTCCACTGAACAATTTGAGATAGGGAACCTGGGGTCGGAGAAATCAGCTTATGGAGAGAAAAGGTATACAATGACATTACTGTGTACTTTCTTATTTAGATTAGTTACAGTTAACTGCAAATACCATCATTGATACAATGAACGTACCATTTTCACTGTATCTTACAAAATGTCCTCTACCTCAATGTAAGTGTGATTCATAGGACGTTCTGTCATGGGACGATGTAAATACGACACAACAGAGCCACCTTATGGACAGGTAAAGTAAATAAACCCTGCATCATGACGTCATTCTTGTTTCCTTTCAGGAAATAATGAATGTACATGTAAATAAACAGCACAGTACATTTAAACTTGTACGCATGTTAGTTGTACATAAGCTGGAAAACAGTAATGTGAAGCAAAGTGGTAGACAAGTTTACTTCCGTATATCCTTAAGCCAACTTCTCCGACCACCGGTTCCTACCTAAAATTGTTCAGCGGAGCATTCTCTATGTCCTGTTAAATTTTTGCACGCTCTTACGGAAACATCCTGTGTATTACAAAGGGTATGTACAAAGAAAATAAACATGCAGCCAGCTATACAAAAGCAGCAGAAACGCAACAAAAGCTCAAAGTTGGTAATATGGTATTTTGAACACAAAATTATCGTTCTTTCTACGCCAGATCAATACCGTATGCCCTTAATTCGACGAGGCATACTCAGCACCAAATAATCCGGTTAGTTTTGGGGCAGGTTGTACCACTGTTCGATGACAGCTTCGGTTAGTTGCTGAATGTTACCAGGAGGATTGGGACGGTGACAGTTGATCTCTTCACTTCGCACCATGAATGTTCAACACAGTTCATGTCCGCAGAATATGCCGGCCACACCATTCGCCGTATGCCGTGCGTCTCAAGAAACTGATTGACCCGATGGGCACGAGCATTATCATCCACTAGTGTAAAACCCTTTCTTGCCGTGTCAGCAAATTCTGTTAACTACAGGCTGGAAGCTGTTGTCTATACTGGGTTTTTCATATAAACTCAGACCGAACGCACGGTGTTTATACTCTGCGCTACGGCAACTGTAGTATGGGAGGCGAGCGCATAGTTCTTGACCTTGAAAGCAGTCTTCACGAGTTCCACCTGGCAAACATGAGTCGCCAGTCTGAATCTCAGCTGTTAATATTGTAAGACAGTTCTCATTGCAACACCGTCTTTTTGTATGTACAAGTTCTGGTTTCATCTTAATGGTCGTGTGAACAGTCATGACTATCGCTATTGGTGTGCAAAAAATCCTAATGGTGTTCATGAAGTCCCTCATTATGATAGGAAGATTGGTGTTTGGTGTGCTTTTAGTGCAAGACGAATAATTGGGCATATTATCCTGTCGGAAAACACCCACGGGAATGCTGTTCGTGAATTGCACCACAACAGGCCGAATCACCAGACGGATGTACACATCTGCAGTCAGGATGCGTGGGATATCCACGAGAGTGCTCATGTTGTCATAGAAAATTGCTACCCAGAGCAGAACTCCCGGTGTAGGTCCAGTGTGTCGACGCCGCAGATAGGTGGAATGCAGGCGCTCGCCTGGCCACTTTCTAACCAACACACCCCCATCACCGGCACCAAAGCAGAACCGGCTTTCATCGGAAAACACAATGGACCTGCACCCCATCCTCCAATGAGTCGCTTGAAGGGTGACACTACTGAAGTCGCACACGACGGTGATTTGGGGTAAATGGAATACATGCCGCAGGGCGTCTGACTCGGAGCTGTTCTTAAAGTAACCGATTTCGAACAGTTTGTTGAGTCACTGTGGTGCCAACCGCCGCTCGAATTGCTGATGCAGACGCGCAGTCCGCTGCGCCACAGCCATACGCCGAATACGGCAGTCCTCCCTCTCGGTGGTACCACGGGGACGTCCGGAGCTCGGTGTTCTTGCTAGCGTACCTTCTCGTGACCACTGGTGCTAGTACGCATGCACAGTGGTGACAATCCTGCCAAATCCTTCAGCAATAGCGCGGAAGGAAAATCCACCTTATTATACGGTCTCTTTCAACCGCAGTGAGCTGTTGATAATGACTTCTTCGTCGTCGTAAAAGCATTCTTGACCCATTCGCAGCTACTCCGTTCAATTTCGCAGGTAACTAAGCTCTCGCACAGTACAGCCCGTGTTTAAAGAATCCTGACGTGCAACGTCATGGGGCCGCTACTAGCGCACGCTCATGCGATTTGGGAGAAATTTGAATCAACGCCATCTGTCAGATGTATAAACACACCTACCAACGTTCATTGATCTAGCACAACTTCTTCTTGGTGTTTGGATATTTTTTCCGCCAGTGTACTATGACTATGAAACAAATAGTGGATTATTTGCGTCGAATAGTCAGTTATGTGATAACAGAACGGAGTTTTCTGACCTGACTAGACGTCAGAGACAAAAAGTATGCAAGTCGATATTAAGAGAGTGGAGCATGCATACACATTTCTCGCAGTGTGTACGTTTGATGAAAGCAGGTTGGCATTGCTCACGGAAACACTCTTCCGTTAATTATCATTTGCAGAAGAAGAGCTCCAAGGGTGTTTGAAATATTTGGTGTAGCCGCATTGAAAAACGAAACCAAATGTGTTTAAGCTAGAGAATCTTAATGTCGAGAACTGGAAATACACAAACGATAAGGCGTAAGAAGTGGTCATTATGTTGTATGTTAATGTTATTGTCAGAAAATTCCATGATTATATTTGTGATAAATTTCAGAATTTTCTTTTATGGGTGGAAGAAGAGGAAACGTTGGCAGGCTGCATAATACCTGTACACTTTGCTGGAATTAGCTTCTTGATGAACTTAATACCTTCAAGAACTGTAGATTTGCATGATTCATCATCTCTATTGGTTGACCAGGATTCGACTTGTTCTAGGAAGACCTTTAAATCCTTCTTGGTGATATTAGCAGATTTCCTTGCAAACGCCTTGATATTCGGCAAATCGATGGTTATATTAGCGGGAAAATGGCCGGTGGGCTCTGATATAAGGACATTTAAGTGGGGTAGCGGATAACCATCCATCACAATCTTTGGCATTATCATGCAAGAGTGTGTGTTTGCCACTATGAATCAAGCTGCACCAGTTATGCTTGCTTCCTTTCACTGCGAGGGTCCAAATCGCATGTCTTTATCAAATCATTGTTGAAAATGAAAATGAAAACCTACATCCTGTTTTCCAGTCATTGACAGGGTCAGGGATGTAATGAATGAAGCAGATATAGGCTGTTAGTACGATGGGGTCGCCACTTTCAAAGTGATTATTAATGAATGATATATGCTATGAAATGATAATGGAGAGTGTTGCTGGAATGAAATATGACAGGGAAAACCGGAGTACCCGGAGAAAAATCTGTCCCACCTCCGCTTTGTCCAGCACAAATCTCACATGGAGTGACCGGGATTTGAACCACGGTATCCAGCGGTGAGAGGCCGACGCGCTGCCGTCTGAGCCATGGAGGCTACCAAATCATTGTTAGTCGGCATTAATTACTTGATATGGTGACTGATATTTATACTCAATAAGAGACCGGATTTCTCTCACGAATTCATGAGATCTTTGTTCAAATTCAGCAGCCCCATCAAGCAGTCGCTTGCTAAAGGTCATTTTCCGACAAATATTATTCTAACTTTTTTACCCACGAGTTGGAAGCTTTGAACAGTAAGGAATTGTGAGGGATCAATTCTCTTGTCAAGTTTAATCGCGCAAAGTCGCAGTGTACGGTCAAAATGGTCATGGATTATCATATCCTGCAGACTGTTTGGATCTGACGAGCGCCGTTGTTTGATCGTGTTTTCAAAAGTTTTGTAACAGACTCCTAATCTTTGTTTTTTCTTTTCTCTGCCAAGACTGTTGTAAGGTTCGGGCGATGTGTCATATCAATTGCTAATCCAGGACGACACAGATGGAGAGGATCAAAATTTCCATCTATTTCCATCGGTTATATTGTCCATATCTTGTATGTATCAGTCAGATAATCTTCCAGGAACTTCGTTTTTGTTTTTCTTGGAGGTGATGGCTGATAAGATGAACTGCTGCTTCCCTAGACATCCACCACCGGTGACATTGCTTCATCACTCACTGTCACGATACTATCACTGTCTTCATCTGATGCCTCCTCATCGATTAAAATTACTGTACTCACCTTTGCCATTACATATTCTTCTTCCGATAACCGTTTCTTCATAAGACTCTTTTCACATATATGCGCATCTTACGAAATATAAAAGTTATCAACCAACAGTTTTACAATTACCGTACAAACTTACTTCCATACCACACAGATAATGTAATCTAGCGGACAACACAAACCTATCTTGTGAGTTGTAACCCCCTGAACTGCTTGCAGGTGTAGTACCCGGTACGTAAGGCTGTAAACTAAAATGCAAATATCGCCTCCCTCTTCTCTTTTGTTAATGGCTTATCACTGCCGCCAACCTAACTAGTTACATATTGAAATCACGAGACACAAACATCAACAAACTAATCTAAATATAATTATCAATAATGGAGGTTCGCTTTCCCAAGGAAATGATCAGTCAAGATATTAATAATGTTATTTGTTTTACGTCCCACTAACTACTTTTTAAGGGCTTCGGAGACGCCGAGGTGCCGGAATTTAGTCCCGCAAGAGTTCTTTTACGTGCCAGTAAATCTACCGACACGGGGCTGTCGTATTTGAGCACTTTCAAATACCACCGGACTGAGCCAGGATCGAACCTGCCGAGTTGGGGTTAGAAGGCCAGCGCCTTAACCGTCTGAGCCACTCAGCCCGGCAATCAAGATATTCACAATTAAGTCCGTTTTCAAGCTCAGTGAGGAATTAAGGAAATAAACACTCTCTCATCCTCAGTCAGTTTAATGTTATATGTCTCTCTGCCTTTATTTTTATATACGCATTACTATAATCGTAACTTCGGTGTTTGCCTTGCGTAAATAATTCCGCTCTCTTCTTAACATTTGCTGTTACTTGTCGGACTGTAGTGAAACCACGCTGTAATTATGCACTGAAGCAAATATATTATATGTATCTATGCCGTAAGTCAAGAAGAATACACAAAAGCTAAGACTGCAAACCGTACCAAAGTCATGATAAACAAGGTTAGGTTAGATTGATAACGAAATTTCCTCCCATTTCAACTCAACTGATCTTTATAGAGGAGGTAACGTTATTTTTTCGTTCCAGAGGAGTTATTTTTCAGATTGCAACCCGCTGTGGGTGGGGAACGCAGACGAAGAATACACCCACGGTATCCCCTGCCTGTCGTAAGAGACAACGAAAAGGGGCCTACCAAGGGATAATTGTATTAGAACTATGAAACTACTTGTGATTAGTAGCAACAGAGTGTTTGTCGGTTTTTTCAGTACCTGTGATTAGTACCATTATATGAGCGACACCATCGTTCTGGCTTGCCTATGATTAGTACCCACTATATGAGAAACACCACGGGATAGTGCGGGTCCCTGTGGTTACTACACTTATGCGATGAACACTATAGGTTTGCGTTGCCTGTAAATGGCGCCGCAATGTGTGAAACACCATAGGTCTGCATTACATGTGCGAATTTCATTACCTGTGAGTAGTACCATAATGTGCGGAATATCGCGAGTCTACGCTACTTTTGATTAGTACTGCAACATGACAAATACCATGGTTCTACTTTCCTAGCGATAAGTACCATTATTAGGGCCCGATGTTGTATTTTGGAACCCTTTAGACTACAAGCATCATCGATTCAGCATCGTGCTATAGAAGCAGTCCCTTGGTCAGTAATATGATAGTTTTAGGCCAGCTTCTGTCAATGTGAGCCACTGCGGGTCCGTTCCATTGATTGTTTTAGATTCATATCCATCCATCGATTCATTCTTCGTCCGCACGTTTTAAATTCTGGTCAGTGGAAGATTTTAGACTTTTAATTTGTCATTTAATTTCGTGTCATTTCGTACCATTAGGGGCCGACGACCTAGATGTTAGGCCCCTTTAAACAACATCATCTTCAACATTTTCAGATTGTTCTTGCTTCTGATAGATCCTATACATACGAAATAGACGAAATATGACCGTATTAATAAAATGCTGCGTTCGTTATTTCACATTCAGCAGCGTTATTACATGCGTTATTTGAACATGCCAAAATTTTACTTACCTAGTTTTACCCAAAGAGATTTACAATCCTACAGGAAAGGAATATATGTTTTACTTAGTCCCGCAAATGTAACACTAGTGATTTTCACAATACTGCAGTGGTAGTACCATTTAATCTCGCAAGTCATGAAACAATCGTGACTACGTAGTGCCAACCTGCAAGATAACTGTTAGACATCATATCGGCAAGTAGGGTTCCTAAACTGTATGGTTAGCGACGCTGAATCCAAACCATCAGTTAGAAAATAACTATAAGTCACTACCTTCGGTGTTATCAGGGAAAAAGAATAAGGTTGTACCCTTCTGTATAAGCCTACATGGCAGGGACTATGTATAGGGGAAATCTGTTCCTCCCTCTCCTCTCCACACCGTAGCACTATAACGCTAAATCTCTGGAAAAAGTTTGTGTTTTTGACCATTAAAAGAACGAAAATAGTTTTCTTCAGGTCTCCGAAGCTACTGCCGTGACCCTTCCTTGGGAGTCTCGTCCTATTCGAAAATAGCACAAGAAATATAGGTATCATATCACGAATACCGCCAATCTGACTAAGGACAGAAATGTCTATATGATGCTTCGTTTTATAGTGAATATACTTGGCGGGACTCTTCCCGGTGTGTACGTCTGGCTGGCCGATGTGTGTCTCGAAAAGTATCGTATGGTCTTAAATGATTCCTTGTTTGTTGCCAGGTTTAAGGGCTATCGTGTCAGTTCGTCTATTATTTCCATCGGTAGATAGACCAAAATCTTAACTCCTGTTGAAACAACTACATTTTAAAGACCTGATCATTTGTTGTCATTTGTAACTTTCCAACGTGCACTTTACGACGCTGTTATTAATGTTCTCATAAAGTATAGATAATTGTCATGTTTCGTGCGATTGTTGTTACTTCATTCTAACATTTAAATTTGCAGAAATCTTCGACATATATTCTCAACTTTCGGCTTGTTTATTCGAAATTTGTACTAAGTTGTGTTGGGTAAAGTCGATGTAGAATTCATCAAGGAGTACGTTCTCAAAATGACGCAGATGATATTACGACCGTCATATACATTACATAATTACAACCTCTAACTATATCATTGTATATCAAACCTAGATTGTCGTACAGTCCAGGATACCTCCTTATGGATATACCCACATGCATCGTCCCTGTTTTATCCTCCGTCGATTTCCTTTCCCACATTCCTCTGATGATCACATCATTTTGCTGTTCTTTCTAGTTTGTTCCAGCTCTCTCCAATAACGCAATGGGAGTGAAAAGCTTACGTTCGTTTTCAGTTGTGCTTAATATTTCTCTTTGTATTTTCTAGTCATATCAGTATTTTACTAGGTGTTCTACTTCGATGTCTCTCTTCCATAAAATACTCTGATTTTCCTTATTTCCTTGCATCTTTATTTTTATCTTATATACTTCCATCAATCATCAAATTATTCCTGCCATTTGCCGTTCAGTTAATACACACACCTTATCGTCCATTTTTACTTTACAAGATTCTGACCTTTTTGTTTGTTTGTCCATGTCTTTTGCTCCTTGAACCACGTTCTTACACAATCTCCTTTCTTCCGTTCGTAAATCTCTTTCCGAATAGTATCCCATTCCTATGCCACCTAATAAGTCGTTGAAAACATTCTAGGAATATGAGCTACGAATTTTAGGTAAGTAAAATATAATTAAAATATGAGATCATATTCTTTATTTATTCCTAAAAATTACAATCCTTGTAAATAAATTAATTTAGCTAGGATTTGAATAAAAAAAGAAAACGAGTAAATAAATGAGCGATTTTAGGCTGTCTTTCTGGAACTGCATTTAGGTCGGAAGTGATTTTCGATTTTGATAGAGCTATCTAAGTAGCCTTCGTGGCTCAGACGGCAGCGCAACGGCCTCTCACCGCTGGGTTCCGTGGTTGAAAACCCGGTCACTCCATCTGAGATTTGTGCTGGACAAAGCGGAGGTGGGACAGGTTTTTCTCCGGGTAGTCCGATTTTCCCTGTCATCTTTCATTCCAGCAACACTCTCCACTATCATTTAATTTCATCTGTCAGTCATTAATCATTGCCCCAGAGGAATGCGACAGGCTTCGGCAGCCGGCACAATTCCTATCCTCGCCGCAAGATGGGGTTTCATTCTGTCTATACCTGAGCCGGTCATTGACTGGAAAACAGGTTGGTAGGTTTCTTTTCAGAGCTATCTAAGACTCATAATTTGAAACCCTTCCTGGCACTTTAACCCTTCAACTTTCGGCACAATTGAGGAAATTGCTTAATGTTAGATTTTTCTCAGTATGGAGACCCCTACTTTGTCTGCTAAGAATTAATGTTTTTAACATTAAGAAGTATGTTCCTAGAAGTTACTTGTTCTATAATGTTACCCCGCCTATTTGACAGAAACCTCTTGCTATTTCCTGATGGATACAACTCTTTTGCGTCTGCCTCTTGGCACACGCCCAAGCAAACTGTTTTTTTTTTTTTTGCTAGGGGCTTTACGTAGCACCGACACAGATAGGTCTTACGGCGACGAAAGCAAACTGTAGCTTCCACCGAAGTCTCAGGCCGAGTAATGGCATTAAGAGCACGGCCTGTGCATGTGGGACTTATGAAAGGATTGATTGCTCTGCAATGGCAATTATGATCTATTGGAGAAAGTAACGGAAAACTCGTTATGCCTTGTACTCCTCATTATGGTGGGCCCTTGCGATTTTCTTATAACTGTGTAAACTTTGTTGGTGCTATTTGAGGATCCAACCAGCCTCTAGACTTTGCAGACATTTTACAGAAATCCTAAATAGATAGTAAACTCATACCCAGCGCTCCTGCTATTATTAAATCTGTGACAGTGCCAGGAATCGAACCCGAGCCACTGAGGACGGCAGGTAATTGTGATAACCGTTACGGTGGAGTGTAAAGACCAAACCGTAAATTGTATTACATTTAATAGAATACTATTCTATCTCCAATCCTACTACTGCACAGATAGTGATTGATGTAATACAGCCTTTTAACAGTCTATCTAGACAGAATTTAACAAATCAGGATGGATTTTCACACTCACCGTTTCTTATAATCTTTTTTTGCGACGTGTTTAAGCGACTAATGTTTTTCTCCAATTTTCATTTACCTAGCAGAAAGTAGTCCTACTTCTTTCATTTTTGTCATTGGTCTAACGGACAGCACTTAAGCGACGATGGGGTAGGACAGGATCAGGATTGAGAAGGAAACAGCTTTGGCCTTAATTGAGGCGTAGCCCCATCATTCATGTGGTGTGAAGATGAGAAACCTCGGAAAACAATTTTCAGAAACAGTGAGGGGTTCGAACCAATTATCTCCCGAGTGTAAGTCAACAGCTACACAGCCCTAACCGTGAAGCTAACTCACTCGGTGTCCACCGTCTTTCCTGAAAGTCTCTCTGTTTGTCTTCCTTGAATTAATGCCTACTTTCATCCTGCGTCTTCCTTTCATTTTTTTATTATCATATTTCTTTTAAACGAACAAAAACATTTTTCGACGCATTCTATTTTAAGTTAATGGGTTCGACATTTGAAAGAAATTAATATTTCCTTTTGACGTTAATTCCGATTCTTCATTAACGAGCGAATAGTCCTCTTTTTTTATCCCTTCTTTTGCCTAATATCTCTAAAATTATATTTGGGATTCATTTTATATTCGATTAATGACTTCTCCTCTTTTGTTTTACAATGTGTTTTACGTCGGACCGACACAGACAGGTCTTAGGCGACGATGGGATAGGAAAGGCTTAGGAGTGGGAAGGAAGCGGTAGTGACCACCACCTTAATTAAAGAACAGTCCCAGCATTTGCCTAGTGGGAAAGTGGGAAACCACGGGAAACCATTTTCAGGGTTGCCGATAGTGGGGTTCGAACCCACTATCTCCCGAATGCAGGTTAGAACCCCACTGTCGGCTCCCTCTGTAGTTCAGTGGTATAGTGTCGGTCTGTTGACTTTCAGATCAGAACTTCAAATCCGACAGAGGTAGTTCTGGTTCCTGTGCTGTCTGGTAGAGTAAAACCTAACGTCGAAACTGACATGCAGGCAGTGTAAATGACATCTGTGTTTCTTCTTCTTCTTCTTCTTCTTCTATTATTATTATTATTATTATTATTATTATTATTATTATTATTATTATTTAACGTGAGGAGGTCGTTGACACGGAGTTACCGCATTTGAACCTTCTCAAATGCCAGCAGAATTAGCCTGGATCGAACCAACTGTCTTGGGAACAGAATTATAACCATTAACCGACTGCGCCACCAAGGTCGGCCTTTTTTTTTAAATCTCTGCCTCAACAGTCCTCCTGGGATGTAGAGTTGAATAGTTGAAAGCAAAATTGCTCAGTCTCTGGGAGAATATCTGGTTGATATTTCACTTGAAAATATGTGAATCTTTATAGTGAAGACTTTGTTTCATCATAAATTGAAGAACTTCTTAGTAAAAGTCTATTTATATCACAATAAATGACCGTTGTTAAATTTAGAAGTTGCATTTAGTTCTAATGTACAGTAGTTCTATATAATGGGCACTAATGAAGCTCTAGAACGGAACTGAATGGTTGGTGGAGGCGAAGCAGGGACTTGGTAATCTCAGCATATCACACAACTGATGTAGATTTCTGTTTTCACATCCGTCCTAGAATATCGTATCATGCGATAATAGCAGTATCACTGGCCGCCTCACATCCTCTGATACCCGGGGCTCTGGAGTTGCAGAAGGCCGCTGAACACGGCTCAGGCTCCCATAGTTCGCTGGGTTCATGTACGGGCCAAATAAATCACAATACTGCGCCTTGAAATCGGATGTTATGAGCTGGAATTACATTAATAAACATAGTTTCTTTGTAGAATAATCTTAGAGATTAAAACATTCACAATTTATTTATGCATACAATCTTTGGAATGATTTCACATGCTCAGCATTTTATAAAAGGCCTTAGAATGATTTCACAATCACAGTTTCTTTGTATATCAATCTTAGAATGATTTGACAATGACAGTTTTTTTTTGTAGAAAAACTTTAGAATAATTTCACAAGCACAGTTTATTTGTAGATAGGAGTTTTTAATTATCTCACAAGAACATTTTCTTTTCCCTAGAATGATTTCAGGCCGGCCCCACGGTGTAGGGGTAGCGTGCCTGCCCCTTATCCGTAGGCCCTGGTTTTGATTCCCGATTTTTACTTGTACCTGAGGGCTGGTTCAAGGTCCACTCAGCCTATGTGATTACAATTGAGGAGCTATCTGACGGTGAGATGGCGGCCCCGGTCCAGAATAATGACCGAGAATATTCGTCGTGGTGTCCACACGACACCTCGTAATCTGCAGACCTTCAGGTTAAGCAGCGGTCGCTTGGTAGGCCATGGCCCTTCGGGGCTGTTACGCCTGATTTTACAAGCACACTTGCTTTGTAACTCATATCATCCGCATGAAACTACACGGAAATGATAAACTGATATCCTAATTTTTTGAATATGAAATAGTAAGTAAACTCTTTCAAGATTAAAATTATTGTGTCCACCTTTTCAATACAAATATATATTTTTAGTGGTTAAATTCTACATGAATGAAACACACCAGTTAGGGACATGTTTCGCCCTAGTTATGGGCATCTTCAGCCTATATTAATCCTAAGGTCAAGAATTAAAACTATAAACATTGGAACTTATAGTAAATTAACTTAATGCTAAATACAATTGTCTTATGCTATTTACACAGGCGACTGTAACAGCTGAAGAAACCCCAACTCACGCAGTGATAAATTCTAGTCAATACTATTGAGAAGCCCCAATTCAAGCTGTGATCAATCCAATATGCAATTGGATGTCTGGTCATTGTAAAAAAAAAAAATATGTGATTCATTGTTCATAAATTCTGGCAAGGTTAATGCACTTATTGTACATACTGTACATACTGTAAACTGTGTAAATAGCATAAGACAATTGTATTTAGCATTAAGTTAGTTTACTATAAGTTCCAATGTTTATAGTTTTAATTCTTGACCTTAGGATTAACATAGGCTGAAGATGCCCATAACTAGGGCGAAACATGTCCCTAACTGGTGTGTTTCATTCATGTAGAATTTAACCACTAAAACTATATATTTGTATTGAAAAGGTGGACATAATAATTTTAATCTTGAAAGAGTTTACTTATTGTATCTTCAATACGGAACTAAATGAGATTAGTTACTTGTAATATGAAATAGTACCCAAAAGTATTTTCATAACTCGCCGGTCTAAGCAGTTAAAACCACTGAGCTCTTTTTTTCAAACTGCCCCACTTGCGGTAGTGATGCAGTAATAGGCTCGTCCTGTCACCTACCAAACGCACAGTGCGTGGTCTATGACGCAACAAAGGGCGGAGACCGTCAAACAGAAACATGATCCTAGGCGAGGCGTGAATGAATGACTACCTCTAACCATTTCATTATCCTCAGCAACAAACACGCAAGCACTTAAGGGAAATATTTTAGTAAGCCGGGAAGCTAAACACGACAGATGGCTCGGTTTCTCACAAACTTTTTATTACTTCTTACATAAATGTTAGTTAGGAAGGTAATTGCCTTGTTCTCTTTTGTTCTGGGAATAATTTATGAGAGAGTGATGCACTGTTTTATTTTTTTAAGGTAGGAATGCGTGTTGTATATTTATTAACACTTGATGGCTATGAATAGAATTGCAAATTTATAAATTTGCTAGAAATGTATTTTTTATAGTAGGCTACGTAACTTGCAGTGTTGAGATGGCAGTGGAGGCAGTTGCATTTACTATATGTCTTCTTCGTCTTGCCCTTGCCAGCATATTTCTCAATTTAATGGGATCGGCAATGAATATGGAATTGGCCAGGTTTTACGGCCGGATATTCTTCCTGAAGCCAACCCTATGTGGAGGCATATATATTCACAACTGCATGTTCCTCTGGTGGTTTGTAGAGAGGTGATAATTGAGATAATTGTATTAAGAAAAACACAGAAACCTAGGGCCCGGACCAGAAGATAATCATACAGCGTTACACCCAGGCCCCAAACCAGAAGATCCTCGCCCAGGCCAGAAATCGAACCCGAGGCCCTCTATGTTGACCATTCGGCCATGGATCCGGATACTTAATATATATCTAAATAATAATAATAATAATAATAATAATAATAATAATAATAATAATAATAATAATAATAATAATAATAATATGCCTCTACTACCATGTTGTATACCTTTGGATGTAACAGCATTTAGGCTGACTGCGTATCAGTTTCGACTTCTGTTTTACTCCACCAGATGGCAGAGGAACTGGCAATCTTTTGAGCGATTTGTGGTTGAGTTATAATTAATTTTGTAGCGTAAATACCAAATGGGTTAGCAGAGATCTTTTACATAACGAGATCGTAAAATATGAAGTGTCGCATGGACTTTCATTGGACTTGAAAAATCCGGCTACCTCTGCCGAGTTTGAACCAGCGATCTTAGGATCCGAAGGCTGTCACTCTACTACTGATGCAAAATACAATCAGCCTCAACAGTCAGCAATATTTGCTTATACCCGATAGAAAGAAATGAGTAACAAAGTATGAGGAAAATCATTCCTCCTTTACAATGATTACCCATTCTTTCTTTCTTTCTTTCTTTCTTTCTTTCTTTCTTTCTTAATCCGTCTTAATCCGTTTATCATTGGTTTTTCCCTCCTACTCTGCGAGGGACCCGACCTCTAGCACCTCAAGTGCAATGACGTGGAGCGTGAGACATTGGGTCGGAGGGATACAACTGGGAAGGAAGACCAGTATCACGCCCATGCAACCTCACCTGCTATGCTGAACAGGGGCCTTGTTGGGGGATGGGAAGATTGGAACTGATAGACAAGGAAGTGGGAAGGAAGCGGCCATGTCCTTAAGCTTGGCACCATCTCGGCATTTGCCTGGAGGGGAAGTGGAAAACTACAGAAAACCACTTCGAGGATGGCTGATGTGGGAATTGAACCCACCCACCTCTACTCAGTTGACCTCCCGAGGCTGAGTGGACCCCATTCCAGCCCTCTTACCACTTTCCAAATTTCGTGGCAGAGTCGAGAATCGAACCTGGCCTCCGGGGGTGGCAGCTAATCACACTAACCGCTACACCACCATGTCATTTTAATTCACTCTTGACAGACCACTCCTACTGTGCCTTCAGTACTCTGTTCCTTGAAACTGACACTTCCTAGACCTGGAGCACAACTGAGGGAATATGATCACACGATAACGTTGAAAATTCACTGAGACGCTGCACAGTTTAAATCTAACTGCTGACAGAAAGTTTGTGAAGGTACGGGGAGGGATAAGGGATATATCCCTCCCCCAATTAAGGCTCTTGTGCTCCTTACTATAAATAGATCCTAAAATATAATAAAATAATTAAAACATCAATTTACAAAAACATCCGTTTAAAATGTGTTTTATTACATTATTATTATTATTATTATTATTATTATTATTATTATTATTATTATTATTATTATTATTATTATTATTATTATTATTCATATCCCCCTCCCCCCCTTCGATCCTCCTTGGCTCAGGTGGCAGTGCTCCGGCCTCTTCACTGCTAGGTTCCATGGTTGAAATTCCGGTCACTCCATGTGAGATTTGTGCTGGACAAAGCGGAAGCGAGACAAGTTTTTCTCCGGGTACTCTAGTTTTCCCTATCACTTTTCATTCCAGAAACACACTCCATTTCATTTGTCAGTCATTAATTATTGCCCCAGAAGAATGCGACGGGCTTCGGCAGCCGGCAGGATTGTTATCCTCGCCGCTAGATTGAAGCTTCATTAATTTCATTCCTGACCCCGTTGAAATTGGGAAGTCAGTCAGTGGATTTTTCATCCCCTTCCCGTAAATGTATTTTTAATGGACCCCTGCGCATTCAAAATGTGTTTATTATTATTACTATTATTAACCTCCTCAACCCCCACCCCCAGAGAAAAGTCGTACCTACGCCACTGGACAGCAACAACACGGCTAGATCTGACTCATTGTCTTTCCGTCTACCCATCTCTTGGTCTCTTCTACCACTTGTACCACTCATCTGTGTGACCTTTTCCTTTTTGCTATTTGCCTAACTGTACTCGAGCCGACCTCGCATCCCCAGCCGGCGTCAAAGCGAGCGGAAGCTCTTTGAAGCACTCACTGTGTTCCCCACCGCCAAACTTCGCAGGCCTACCTTCCAAGTGACGCATGCGGAATTCCTTGAAACAAACATTGCTGCCAAATATCTCTCCTCCACGACTTCAGTGTATTTTAGTATCTAAAAGAGAATGTGCATGTTTTAGTTTAGTGATTTGTAGGATTTTAAGTAACACTGTTTTAGTTTGTTATGGGAGCCAGATTTTTTAAAAGAATACAACAACCTCCAGCCTCTAAAAGCCCAGAGATCCGCCATTAATATCTCAGGGTACAGGTCTTTCGAATTGATTTGTGTGTCTTTGAGAATGGGGACCTATTTATGATGAATTCTAATGTTGAAGACTGCACACACTACCAGTCGCCGAGCGTAAGGAATTAACGAATTAAGGTTAAAAGCCTCGATATGGCTGGAATCGAACCCGGGACTCCGTGAACCAAAGTCCAGCACGCCAGCCGTTTAGTCATGGAGCCGCAAACAAAAAGAAGTATTCTGCTACAACTCAAAGACTTGATTCATTGACCGTTGCAACTATAGGTAGGATAGGAAAGGTTACGGCGTGGTCTTTGGTACAACCCCTGCATTTACATAATGTGAATACCACCGATGGGGTTCGAACCCACCGTCTTTCGATTTCAGGCTTATAAGTAAAAGGCGCGCAGCCAACTCACTCTGTGTGCATGTGTCTTTTTTCAGTTTTTGATTGTTTAAGGACTAACTAGTTGAGATCCATCTCCGGTGAGACATAGTGGTTACGGTGGACCACTGTATGTCTTCTATTATGGCCTATCGACCTTGCTAGGTTTGCGAGGTGTAAGGAATCACATTTTAATGCCCTTTATGGCTCTTTCCTTTCTTTTGTCAGCACACATTTTTTTCTGCTACGGTATTTGCTTTACGTCGCAACGACACAGATAGGTCTTATGGCGACGATGGGACAGGAAAGGCCTAGGAATAGGAAGGAATCGGCCGTGGCCTTAATTAAGGTACAGTCCCAGCATTTGCCTGGTGTGAAAATAGGAAACCACGGAAAACCATCTTCAGGGCTGCCGACATTGGGGTTCGAAACCACTATCTCTCGGATGCGAGCTCACAGCTGCGCGCTCCTAAACACACGGCCAGCTCGCCCGGTACACATTCTTCAAAGGGTCGAAACTCTTCCATATTTTCCTCCGATTAGTGTTCAGAGGTGGAATCCTTTCGGCTGAATATTCCATTATTTTATTTTTCCAATACCACCTGAAACATTAAAGAAACAGGGAAATTTTAATAATAAGGTATATTTTTGTTCTAACCTAATGAAATTTTGTAAAAAAAGAAAAAAGCTATAGAATCATTTGAGATATACTTCTTTATTAAACCGTAATGTTGCTACATTTTCGACCTATTTATTACCGGTACATGTTAAAAACATAAAAATATGTTCATATGTTGTCTATCCTGCCACAGAAGTCGTGTTCGCGTGCCTGACATAGGTTCGCCATCTCTGCCCTAGGCCTTGGAAACTTAACACCGTCTGGACTGGAAAAGAACAAGAGTTGACCAAGGGAGATAGATAGGATAGATGAAAAGATGAAAGTGAGGAGCCCGGCACAAGTTAATGGAATCAGTGCCAGGACTCAGCTAAGGGCTACGTGGTTGCCAACCCATGCCCCTAAGGGCATCTTTTACTTACCTCTTACGACAGGCAGAAGATACTGTTGATGTTATTACAATACCCTCACGCTCAACTCTGGTTTTACATCCCTTTAAAATATAATGGGTATCGCCATTATATTCTTCTTCTACCCCTTTCTCCACACTGTGTGGTCGCGGGTGCGAACTGTCATGTACGTGTAGACTTGGCTCAGTTTTACGGCGGGATGCCCTTCCTGACGCCAACCCTATGTGGAGGCAAGTAGTCACTATTACGTGTTTCAGTGGTGGTTAGTAGTGCGGTGTGTAGTCTGAATATGAAGAGGAGTGTGTTGGGACAAACACAAATACCCAGTTCCCGAGCCAGAAGAATTAATCAGACCCGATTAAAATCTCCGACCCGGCCCTCTGAACCAGATGCCACAACGCTGAACATTCAAAGAAGGAGTCGAACCACCGTTATAATAATAATAATAATAATAATAATAATAATAATAATAATAATAATAATAATAATAATAATAATAATAATAATAATGTCCGACTCGTTGGCTGAACGGTCAGCGTACTGTCCTTCGGTTCAGAGAGTCCCGGGTTCGATTCCTGGCCGGCTTGGGGATTTTAATCGATTCTGATTCATTCTTCTGGCTCGGCCACTGGGTGTAGGCCTATATGTCCGTCCCAACACGCTTCTCAGCATATTCACACAACACAGTACACTACCAACCACCACAGCAACACGCAATAGTGATTACATCCCTCCATATAGGGCTGGCGTCAGGAAGGGCATCCGGACGTAAAACAGGGCCAATCCACATGTGCTATGCAGTTCGTACCCGCCCCACAGGTGTGGGAAAAACCGGTAGCAAAAAGAAGAGAATTAATAATAATAATAATAATAATAATAATAATAATAATAATAATAATAATATTACTAATTAATTAATTATTATTTTATTATTATTTAAGAAGAAGAATATGGCCTCAGCTACCGTGTGCAACCATTTTGATTTTTCGTCACGTACGCTGTCTGCGCGTCAATTTCTTTGTTCCGCTTTACTGTACCAGATGACAAAATAGACAAATCTATGCGCGATCTATAGATGTGCTTTAAAGTATTTTAATTACTTTATTTTCATATTTTAAAAATATTTTGAATGCCAACATCGTACGGCATGGAGTGTTGAATGGATTTTTAAAAATGTTTTTTCCACCCTTCAAAAATCTGTCAACTTCTTCCAGGTTTGAACCCGTGAACTTTGGATTGAGAGGCCGACTCTCTGCCATTGATCCGTAGAGCGAGCTGCCATATATTAATAATAATGAGTAATTATTCTTAACTTGGACTATTTGCCACTCGAGATTTGCTTTCAATAACATGTAACATAATATCCTAATTCTCACATCGCATTCGGTATGAATGACGCGCACAATGACGTTGTACGTATGATAAAATATTCCGGAGGTCTGTTTGTTATTTTGGACCTTTCTCGACACTGTGGCAGGAAGTAATTAATACATATGTCAAACTCCTCTACATTTTCCTCGTGCGTAGTTGTTACATGATTCCTCCAAGAGAGATTTCATATCGTTTCTTTTCTGTGGTATAACTGCACCTCTCTTGTGGCAGTCTATCAACGTAATCTCATGCAAGATTGACCCCGAAATAGATGTCCAGGACCTGGCAACCGCATCTTAAATGTGTTTTCTTACATGTGGGCATTATACAGGAGAATACCAGAGCTGTGATCCATGATCACTAAATAATGCTATACTAAGGATATTCTGTGACCCCTGTACTCAGTGTCTGGAGTTCATTTTACTTTGAAAATATCATATGTATTTTGCTTTTCATCGACAATAGGGGCTGCCTGGTCGAGGCGGTAAAGGCGTGCTCGTTTCGCCCGGAAGGACGTGGGTTCGAATCCCCGTCAGGAAGTCGTAAAATTTAAGAAACGAGATTTCCACTTCCGGAGGTGCATATGGCCCTGAGGTTTACTCAGCCTACACCAAAAATGAGTACCAGGTTAATTCCTGTGGGCAAAGGCGGCCGGGCGTAGAGCTAACCACTCTATCCCATCACGTGCCACGGTTAACAATGGTGGAAGCCTTTACCTTCCACTCCTCCAAGGGCCTTCATGGCCTGTACAGAGGTGTCTTTGTCTTTTCATCGACAAAGTCAAACAAGTCAACAAAATTGTGTTCTGAACCAGTGCAGAAGTCTCAGTTTTTTATCATAAAAATAAGACCAAATTATTTCCATAATTTAGTATCTAAAGTAATGTCCGGCTCCTTCGATGAATGGTCAGCATCGATGTCTTCGGTTCAGAGGATCCCGAGTTCGATTCCCGGCCGGGTCGGGGATTTTAATCGCGTCTGATAAATTCATCTGGGTCTGGGACTGGGTATGTGTGTTTCAATCAATCAATCAATCAATCAATCAATCAATCAATCAATCAATCAATCAATACTGATCTGCATTTAGGGCAGTCGCCCAGGTGGCAGATCCCCTATCTCTTGTTTTCCTAGCCTTTACTTAAATGATTTCAATGACATTGGACATTTATTGAACATCTCCCTTGGTAGGTTATTGCAATCCCTAACTCCCCTTCCTATAAATGAATATTTGCCCCAATTTTTCCTCTTGTATTCCAACTTTATCTTCATATTGTGATCTTTCCTACTTTTAAAGACGCCACTCAAACTTATTCGTCTACTAATGTCATTCCACGCCATTTCTCCGTTGATAGCTCGGAACATACCACTCAGTCGAGCAGCTCGTCTCCTTTCTGCCAGTTCTTTCCAGCCCAAACTTTGCAACATTTTTGTAACGCTACTCTTTTGTCGGAAATCACCCAGAACAAATCGAGCTGCTTTTCTTTGGAATTTTTCCAATTCTCGAATCAAGTAATCCTGGTGAGGGTCCCATACACTGGAACCATACTCTAGTTGGGGTCTTACCACAGACTTATAAGCCCTCTCCTTTGTCCCACCACCTTCCTATTCACATTCAGACAACATACCACACTACCAACCACCACAGAAACGCGCAATAGTGAATACATCCCTCCACATAGGATTGGCGTCAGGAAGGGCATCAGGTCGTAAAACATAGCCAAGTCCACAGGCGCGACCCCATAAAAAAGTGTGAAAAGTTATAGAATAATGATGATAATAATAAGTATTTGAAGTAATATTCCGGCTTGTTGGCTGAATGATCGGCCTCCGATTCATAGGGCACTGGGTTCGATTCACAGCCGGACCGGCAATTTTAGCCGTGTTTGGTTTATTCCTACAGCTCGGGTGCTTGGTATTTGTGATCGTCTTAATACACTGACATGCCGAAAGTTATGGGATAGCAGTACTTGAAGGTAATGGTTGGTGAAGCCACAGTACCGTAACGTTTTGGAAGTTCCCAGACCTGTATCACGTGTGATCTGACTTCTCGAGAGTGAGTGTAAGCACCACCTGTGTTGGTCGTGGCAAGGCGACGCGATGCGTCTTTCGAACGGGAGATTATGGTGAGGCGCCAGATGAATGGGACATTCCATTCCTGAAGTTCCTTGATCGACGGTGTCACGTGTGTATCGGGAATACCTTATGGAAGGTATTACTACCTACAGTGAACAGCGCTGTGGCCGACGACGGATGCTTAAATGATCGCGTCTGGTTAGAATTGTTCCGTGGTAATAGACAAGCCACTCTAGGTCTCCATTCAATTTCAGGAGGTATCAGACGCATATCCAACAAGTCAATGCAGCGAATGTCAGTGTGATATAGGAGCAGCAGACCTACCAGACTGCCCTTGTTAACACCACGACACTAGGTGTTGCGGCTCACCTGGGCGCGTGACACTGTTGATTGGAGCCTGGGGGACTGGCGACATGTCCGATGAGTCACTTTTTCGAGCTGATGTTAGGGTTCGGTTATGGTGCAGGCCGCATGAAGCCATGGATCCCAATTGTCAACAAGGCACCATGCAGTCTGGTGGTAGCTCCGTAAAGGCGACCACAATCTGAAAGCTAAGCAAAGCTACGCAACCGAACGAAAAAACTCGCTCCAATTAAGTTACATGGAATGGCACACACAGACTGCTATGCTAAGCTACGCTAACCTAAGCCATGCCAAGCTAAATTTTACAGATCGCCAAGGAGGCGATTTTCATAGCTGCGCACAAACGTTTTTTTTTTTTGCAAGTTGCTTTACGTCGCACCGACGCAGTTAGGTCTTATTGCGACGATGGGACAGGAAAGGGCTAGAAGTGGGGAAGGAAGCGGCCGTGGCCTTATTTAAGGTACAGCCCCATCATTTGCCTGGTGTGAAAATGGCAAATCACGCAAAACCATCTTCAGGGCTGCCGAATTGGGGCTCGAACCCACTATCTCCCGAATACTAGATACTGGCCTCACTTAAGCGACTGAAGATATCGAGCTCGGTGAACACTTTTGTGTCCGGCGTCTAACAAACAGTCGTTTCAAGTGTGTGGCTTTCGTGAATTACCTCAATACATTAGCTATTACATTGTTTAATTGTTTCTGTGCTTGTTAATTATCATGGAAGGCAGACCAGAGGATAAAAGACTGATTGAAGAGATACAAAAATATACTTGTCTGAAAAACAACTGTTGGTTACATAAATGAACCTATGGCAATTAGTTGCATGTATCATTTATTGCTTTTAGATACATTTTCACCTTACATTCTATCATTTGAGTACTTCATATTCATTTTTTCTGAATATCATCCTCAGTGATAGAAGTTCATGAAGCTGTTCCTGATTTCGACCGAAAATTATTTTTAATTCTTCAACATTTCCAGGCAATTGTTGAATCAAAGGATGGAATTCACCATGAATTATTCTCCCTCCAATTTCACGAATATAGAACCCTCTCCTCTTTCTGTTTCTTTCTGTTTCTTCGTCTTCCACGACAGCAGCCATTAAGAATAGTCTTCTCTTCTATTAATCCACCATCTTAAAACGGCTACCTATCATAGTTTAAGTTAGCCTTTTATTAGTGACATAGCACAACATAGTTTGACATTGCTTAGCATAGCGTAGCATAGGTTATCTTAGCTTTCTCTGTGTGTGGCAGACTTAATTGTGTGGGGTGTGATCTGGATCCGCCAGGACACCTTAACAGGTCATTGACCAGTGACTGCTACGCTGAACTACTTGGTGACTACTTGCAGCCCTTCATGGACATCACGAACCCCTGCAACGGTGAGATATTCCAGCGAGATAATGCACCCTGTCATGGCGCCCAAGTCGTCCAGAATAGTTTCGAGGAGCGTTGTGTGGAGTATTTCAATGACTGTTGTAGCAGCCTCGTTCGCCTAATATGAACCCTGTCTAGCTTTTATGGGATGTGGTGGCGAGGTCCATTCACGGCCAAGACCCTGCCGACCCCGGATAATTAGAGAGAGAGAGAGAGAGAGAGAGAGAGAAGCATTAAAGGAAATTCTGTTGTATGGGAGCAAATGTTGGTAGGATATCTGTGGAGGTTACCAGATAGACTTCACTCCCAAGAAAATACGTGAGGCACGTAACTGGCAGCTTGTATTTGGGTGATAGTGGGTTCAGCCCTTACTGTTGACAACCGTGGAGATGAAAAAAATGAAATGGCGTATGGCTGTTAGTGCCGGGAGATCCCAGGACGGGTTCGGCTCGCCAGGTGCAGGTCTTTTTATTTAACGTCCGTAGGCAACCTGCGCGTCATGATGAGAATGAAATGATGATGAAGACAACACAAACATCCAGCCCCCGTGCCAGGGAAATTAACCAATGATGGTTAAAATTCCCGACCCTGCCGGGAATCGAATCCGGGACCCCTGTGACCAAAGGCCAGCACGCTAACCATTTAGCCATGGAACCGGACAACCGTGGGGATGCTTTTCTGTGGTTTCACGTTTTTACACCAAGTAAATGCTGAGCTTGTACATTAATTAAGGCCACGGTCGTTTATTTCCCAGTCCTAGGCGTTTCCTATTGCATCATCGTCGTAAGACCTATCTGTACCGGGCGAGTTGGCTGATTTGGAAATTGTCGACGGCTGAACGAATGTGCTGGGGTTCAATTCTATAATCTTTAGTGCAGAACGTGAACGCTCAACCCATTGCATTATATGACATCGGGCATTTTTTTTGGGGGGGGGGGGGGGGGGGCATGATTAACATGAACACAGACATGTGAAATAAGGAACAACTTTTAATGCGAACATTCCTATATAATAACAATATTCACAAACCATCAGGAAAAAAAAAAACCAGAACAGTAATAGAGCTTGTTTCTCAAAGACATTTTTGAACGAGTTTTATGCACGGAGTTTTCAATAATATTTACAAATGAATAGAAAAATAGAACTTGATTCATAATTTTTTTCTATTTGTTTTACGTCGCACCGACACAGATAGGTCTTATGGCGACGTTGGGAGAGGAAAAGTCTAGGAGTGGGGAGGAAGCGGCCGTGGCCTTAATTAAGGTACAGCCCCAGCATTTGCCTGGTATGGTAATGGTAAACCACGGAAAACCATCTTCAGGGCTGCCGACAGTGGGGTCCGAACCTACTATCTCCCGAATACTGGATACTGGCCGCACTTAAGCGACTGCAGCTATCGAACTCAGTGATTCATAAATTATGTTGAAGGAATGTTTTATGTACGAAGCTATCAAAATTAATTACAAGTAAAACAATTAGAACTTGTTCCATAAATACATTTTCTTAATAAACGTCCCATTACTGTATTTTATGCATTTCATGATACGAAATGTGAAAGGCTCTACCACCGGATGTATCGTCTCCGTCGGGAAATGTAGTTCTCTGAAGGATTGCCCGCTTTCTAATCTCATTTCTTGATATAAAACTATCTACCACCTGTTCCAGATTTAACGCCTTAGTAGCCTCCGAAAATCACCAAACTCCATTTTTTTTTTTTTTTGTGGGGGTGGCAGAAAACTCCTTGCCCCTCCCAAAGTCGGCGCCACTGTTACACGACAGGCTGATTTCAAATCAATTCACCAGTAATAACTTTTTATTTTTTTGGAGCGTACGTTCGTGTAGTGGAGCGTACACGATTGTTGCCATATCCATCCACTTCACCTAGCATGCTCCCAATTTGTTATCATCATGAGTGACCTTATGGCCGGCATCTTGATCGTCCTGGCAGGTCCCAGCTATTGTACAGTTGTCTATCAGGCTACTACCGGGCAGCGGCAACCCCTGGTGCTGTGGGGTGTTATCTGCGGCAGCCTGGAAGTGGCTCTGTGTGTGGTGTTGCTTCTCTTTGCCAGGATGCACGAGTAGTGTAGTGGTATCTAACAAGTGATATTACTACAGGATGTGATGTTGATAACTTTCATGAAAGCTTCGCTTTGTTTTGTGTGTCTATCTCAGAGAATTGTCCAGTGTTTCCCGCGCTAAATCTTGTCAAATATGCCCCCCTTCCTCATCCACCCGCACCCCTGTACACCCCCTTCCTCATCCACCCGCACCCCTGTACACCCCCTTCCCTTGTACCGCTCCACTGGTGGTGGCGAGATAAGCTAGAGAGACCCTGTCTCTACCTCCTCCTCCTCCCCCTCCCACCATACCCTCCCTCTTTTCTCCACTCTCGCCCTTTTCCTCCCACCCAGTGATAACGTCTTGTCGTTTCGGGACATCTCCATGTTATGATACAATGAAATTGGTTCACTACCGCAGTCAATGTTATCGTAGAACTTTTCTGGGAAAAAATAATTATGGCCACACGATTCATAAGCGATATTTTAGAAAGCCGAACGAACGAGTGAGGGGTATGAGTGTGTGTTTTTTCTCATCTCAAAGCCACTGCTGTAAATTTAGATAGTCCTGTCCTGGGAACGTGAAACAAGCCCACAAGCGATTGAAAGGCTTTTTGTACTTGACTCTTTTTTATTTCATATCCGGAGTGCAGCTACAATTTCACTGACCGTTCATATCTTTTTGAGAATAGAAAGAATCGCGGAAATTGGTTGTAGAAGGGTATTCCATAGAAATTGAGTGCCCAAAATATGGCATTCCAGATTTAAGAGAGAGACACAAGGGCAAATTATGGATCGCTAGAATGGAATAACGTCGTGACTTTGTGAACTATGGAACAGTATACAGTGTGTTAAAATAATATATAGACTATATAAAGAGGTCTGGTCAAAATAGCAGTCGAAATGTTTGGCTGGTTACATAACTACCGTATTTATTTTTCTGGAGAAGTAGAGGCCAATAACTGGATGTTATTGTTTTTACGTCCCACTATCTACTTTCTTGACGATTTTCGGAGACGCCGAAGTGCCGGAATTTTGTCCTGCAGAAGTTCATTTACTTGCCAGTAATTCTACCGACTCGTGGCTGACGTATTTGAGCACCTTGAAATACCATCGGACTGGGGCAGGATCGAACCTGACAAGTTGGGGTCAGAAGGCCAGCGCCTCAATCGTCTGACCCACTCAGCCCGACAATAAGTGGATTGCTTTCTAGTGTGAAGACTAGGAAGATTGTATATCACTCTCAAAGTGAGTAGGCCTATTATACTTCATATGGTTATACAAATCATAGAAATATACAGTAGAATAGGTATGCTTCTCTTATGTGCTTGTATATTCCATACAGCACGTCTCAAAGCAAACACCTTGATGCAGATATAGTTTCAAAGAACAAGTTTTGGAGAATAATAGGGTTTTTCTTCGAGTTGTTTAAACACAGTCCATTGTAATCGTATGAGAGTGAGACTAGGTGAAGTAAGGCTGTCCTTTCGGATTGAAAAATATATTTCTAAGGCCATAACCTTCTTTAAAGACACGATATTGGTCAGGAATTGCTAAAAGCTGAAATATCGCCGTTAACGTGTGGTATTCTTAGAATATACGAGCACAAAAGGAGATTGTGATGTAGGCCTAGATAGATATCCAACATGTGAAAAGGATTAAATGTCGAGAGTTGTTACTTTGGCCTTCATTTAAGTAGTTATAGGGCAGTTTGGTCATTAGTCCTACGTATTTTCTGTGTTTGTGTTGACGATTTGATAAGTTACGCTTTTTTGGACTGTCTTGAATTGCGTGTTCTTTGTCTTCCTATACATATCTTATTGTGGGATACTGCAGATTAGACGACTGACGTATGCCATACTAGCAAACTATGTCAGAATATTCTTTTTTTTTCTTTGGCTAGTGGCTTTACGTCGCACCGACACAGATAGGTCTTATGGCGACGATGGGATAGGAAAGGCCTAGAAGTTGGAAGGAAGTGGCCGTGGCTTGATTAATGTACAGCCCCACCATTTCCCTGGTGTGAAAATGGGAACCCACGGAAAAACATCTTCAGGGCTGCCGACGGTGGGATTCGAACCCACTATCTCCCGGATGCAAGCTCACAGCCGCGCGCCCCTAACCGCACGGCCAACTCTCCCGGTGTCAGAATATTTACTAGCACGTTAAAGGAAACACTCTCCGAGCAAACTTCTGACAATTGGGCATCTTTCAAGATCAGGAAAGATTTAATGAACATTTGACATTGCTATATTTTCTTCACGATTTCCTTGTAAATATTTACTACAGAATATGTGTAGATCTGATTGAGAACTTCAGAGTGGAAAGAGAAAGGAACTGGGATATAATGTTTTAATGTACATTGTGCCATCATGAAAAATAGTTTGGTGATAGTTAACGGTACTATCTATCTACAGTAGTACGTGTGGTGTGAATATGTCGACGATCTAATAAAACTATATTGACAATTAACCGATCAGCCTCATTGATGATAGCGGGATGTAATTTTGTTTATCAGCAGCTTCAAGTACTATAAGCCTTATCCACTTGTGTTGAACATTATACAAGATTTACCTCTTCAGATAAGGAGGCACTTTTGATACTGCGAATAACACAGATAATATCGTGGTAAAGTAAACACGGACAGTGATTTAGTTGCTTCTCAAGTTGTTCTTTTATTTGTAAATCAAAAGGGAAACCAGGAAGCACACATTGCATGATTGGAATCTATCTTTTGACTGCCTTACACGACAGAGTGGCAGAATAAATACACGAATTCGGAGCATGTTATTGGCCGCAACCAACACGAACTCTGTTCGTAAGCCATTTGGCAATCGCTTCTTATACAAAAATACAACATATAATTTTAGTCTGTCAAAAACACGAAATGTGACAACCCAGGGGGACATTCCCTCACCTGTCCGCACCAATTAAGGTTAAAATCCCCGACCCGGCCGTGAATCGAACCCGGGACCCTCTGAACCGAAGGCCAGTACGCTGACCATTCAGCCAACGAGTCGGACATGATGATGAGATGAGATACAATACAATTGGCTTTACGTCGCACCGATACAGATAAGTCTTATGGCAACGATGGGATAAGAAAGGCCTAGCAGTGGGAAGGAAGCGACCGTGGCCTTAATTAAGGTATGTCCCTAGCGTCTGCCTGGTGTAAAAATGGAAAACCGTGGAAAACCATCTTGAGGGATGCCGGCTGTGGGGTTCGAACACACTATCTCCCGAATGCAACATAGCTGCACCCTCCAAATGCACGGCCCTGAGATGAGGAAGGGCTGGGGTTGGGAAGGAAGTGGTCGTTGCATTAACTAAGGATTTTTTTTTTTTTTTGCACTTGTCTGATGTGAAAATTAGGAAAGCACGGAAAACTATATAGGGGATTCTATGACGCACCATATTGCGAATGCAAAGTAACGACTACGAGGCCCGAACGGTGCAACCTGCTCACTCAGTTGGTGATGGTTGTGTTGCCCGTCGTAATTAATATACATATTGTTTCGTTATTTTGTTACTTTCATTGATCTGTCCCAGTCTTATCCATGGCTTTGACAATATGAAAATGACTGAGGTATGAGCGATGTTAGTAATGCCATTCCTTATGAAGCCAGTACCTGCTATGAATGGTGTGAAAATGTTCATAGTGTCGGTTGGTGCACGCATTTCAGTGGGCTTGGCAGAATGATATGCTTTTTTTAAAAGTTGATTTACGTAGCACCGACACAGATAGGTCTTATGGCGACGATGGGACAGGAAAGGGCTAGGAGTGGGAAGGAAGCGGCCGTGGCCTTAATTAAGATACACACCGAGCTCGATAGCTGCAGTCGCTTAAGTGCGGCCAGTATCCAGTATTCGGGAGATAGTAGGTTCGAGTCCCACTGTCGGCAGCCCTGAAGATGGTTTTCCATGGTTTCCCATTTTCACACCAGGCAAATGCTGGGGCTGTACCTTAATTAAGGGCAAAGCCGCTTCCTTCCCACTCCTAGCCTTTTCCTGTCCCATCGTCGCCATAAGACCTATCTGTGTCGGTGCGACGTAAAGCAACTTGCAAAAAAAATTAAGGTACAGCCCCAGCATTTGCCTGGTGTGAAAATGGGAAACCACGGAAAACCATTTTCTCGGCTGCCGACAGTAGGGTTCAAACCTGCTATCTCCCGAATTCTGGATACTGGCCGCACTTAAGCGACTGCAGCTATCGAGCTCGGTGACAGATATGTAATAGCAACTTCTGGCTCGGTGAGGAAAGCAATGGGGAAACTACCTCACTCCTCATTTCCCTAGTACGCCTGTTCGGTGATGCTTAGGCCATCCATGACAGCTGATGGTGGAGCTGTGAAGGATCCAACCAGCCCTAGGGCTGAGGATCGAACAGTATAAATATCGAGGAAACATGAAATATTTGCATTGTTTATTGACAACAACAACATTATGAACCCTGCAGGTGATCGGTCTTGAGACGCAAAAATTCCTATATTTCCACAGACAAAGCAGGTTTTTAAAATAATGTAGTTCATCTTTATCCGCCCGAAATGTACTCATCCCTTTGAGTGACATCTGCGGCCTTCAGCTGGTTTCCTCACTCATGCCTTATGTTCCGGGGCAGTGACCTTGACAGCCACTGCTATAAGTTACACCTGCGCAGAGGCAACTCTGATCAAAAGGAAACATAAGTTATTTATATAACGTCCGGATTTTGTCTCACATGTATTCTTTAGCATTTCAACAACGCGGCGCTGTCACACGCCGACGACTTCAACCATGAACGAGCCCGATATCTGAGCAGTACTTCGCGCTAGAGATCATATTAACACACTGAAGATGAGAACCGCACCTTTGTTTTTTTTTTTTTTTTTTTCGTTTCATAACAGTCAAATGGAGCATCCTACTCATGTTACAGTGTGTTCCATGAGAATAGAAACATTATCTTCCCGAATGTTAATGTAAAATAGCACCATGGCGTACTATTGCACAGTTAAAAGCAAAATTATCTATGTACAGGCTATGAAGGCCCTGGGAGGGGTGGAAGGTAAAGGCTTCCACTGTATGTAACTTTGGCACTTGGTGGGGTAGAGTGGACAGCTCTGTGCCCGGCCGCCTTTGTCCCCTAAGATTTAACCTGGTAGGCCTGCTCATTTTTTTAAATGTAGGCTGAGTGAACTTCAGGGCCATGTGCATCTCCGGAAGTAGAAATCTCTTTTCTTAAATTCTTCGACCACGAACCTGCTACGCTGGCGTAGCAGGGGGAGAGGTGATACTCCCATGTGGCGCGTCCCAGGTGGCGGATAGGGGGGTCCTAACCGGCTTGCCGGCGGACTTGAGGGAAATAAAATACCTCTCGCGGACCAAACACACAACCCCTGTGGGTGGGGGACGCCGAGGAAGAATACACTCACGGTATCCCCTGCCTGTCGTAAGAGGCGACTAAAAGTGGCGACCAAGGGACTATGAAACTACTTGTGATTAGTACCACCACGCGGAGAACATCATGGGTCGCTTTTACTTGAGCGTAGTGCCACCATATTAGGTACCAAATAGGTTTGTGATTAGTAGCACACAGGAGCAGCGTGCGGTCGGCTTTTGCAGTACATGTGATTAGAACCACCATATGAGCAGGACCATGGGATGATAGCTACCATGGTTCTGCCTTGCCTATGATTAGTACCCACTATATGAGGAACAGCACGGGATAGTGCAGATCCCTGTGGTTAGTATTCTTATGTGATGAACACCATAGGTTTGCGTTGCCTGTACGTGGCTCCACAAAGTGAGAAAAACATAGGTCTCTATTATATGTCGTATTTCATAACCTCCGACTAGTACAATAATGTGTGGAATACCGCAAGTCTCTGCTACTTTTGACTAGTACCGCAACAGGACAGATACCATGGTTCAACTTTCCTAGCGATCAGTACCGTTATGAGGGGCCGATAACTTGGTTTTTGGCCCCCCTTTAGACTGCAAGCATCATCGTTTCAGTGTTATGCTATAGCAGCAGTCCCTTGGTCAGTAATCTTATTCTTTTACGTCAGTTTGTGTGAATGTAAAGCATTGCGGGTCGCGTCCACTGATTGTTTTAAATCCATGTCCATCCATTCATTCTTCGTTCTCATGCTCTGAATTCTGGTCAGTGGAGAATTTTAGACTTTTAATTTGTCATTCCATTTCGTCTCATTTCGTACCATTAGGGGCCGATGACCTCGATGTTGGGCCCCTTTAAACAACAATCATCAATCAAATTCTTCGACTACCTGACGGGAATCGAACCCACGTCCTTCCGGGTGAACTGAGTACGCCTTTACCGCCTCGGACAGGCAGTCCGTACTATTGCACAATTCAAAGGCGATTTTACGATTTTCGGTAAATTTAGCGGCAAGTTTAAGAACCCTTCTTTTTCCTTTCTTTCTTAATCTGTTTATCCTCGAGGGTTGGCTCTGCCCTCGGAGTCAGCGAGGGATCTCACCTCTGCCGCCTCAAGGGCAGTGTCACGGAGCCTGGAACAGTGGGTCGGGGGAATACAACAGGGGAGGAGACCAGTGTCTCGCCTAGGCGGCCTAACCTGCTATGCTGGACAGAGGCCTTGTGGAGGATGGGAAGATTTGAAGGGATAGACAAGGAAAAGGGAAGGAAGCGGCCGTGGCCTTAAGTTAGGTACCATCCCGGCATTTGCCTGGAGGAGAAGTGGGAAACCACGGAAAACCACTTCGAGGACGGCTGAGGAAGGAATCGAACCCTCCTCTACTCAGTTGACTTCTCGAGGCTGAGTAGACCCCGTTCCAGCCCTCGTACCACTTTTCAAATCTCGTAGTAGAGCCGGGAATCGACGCCGGGCCTCCGGGGGTGGCAGATAATCATGCTAACCACTACACCAGAGAGGCGGACTAGAAATCTTTTTTATGAGAATAATTCCGTGACCCTCGCGTTTCCGTATGTCTCCCTGTCTGCTTTTCTGTTTGTTTCTTTGCTTTTTGTTCGTTAGGTTATCAGCCCGGAGGCTGGTTGGATCCCCGAATAGCTGCGCCAAATTAAGCCATTCTAGGCACGCAAATGAGTAAGGTAGTTTACCATTGCTTTCCTCACTAGGCCAGAAAGTGATATAACAGCACGACTGACTGTCTAATCAATAACATCTTTCATAACATTCAAACGGACTAGTTGTGCTTCCAAGGTCAATCATTACTCAGCACCCATACCTCAGCAGACATAAATGACACTGGGACATCGATGTTATTACTTTTACGGTTTTTGGAGATGCTGAAGTGCCAGAATTTTGTCCTGAAGGAGTCCTTTTGTATGTGCCCGTGAACCTATCGACAGGCGGAGGCGTATCAAATACCACCCGACTATGCCGGTATCGAACCCTCTAATTTGGGCCCAGAAACCCAGCACTACTAAGTAACTCAACCTTAATTAAGGTACAGGCCCAGTATTTATCTGGTGTGAAAATTGGAAACCACACATAAACGTGTTCAAAACTGTTGACAGTAGGGTTCGAACCCATCACCTCGTGAATGCAATCAAACGACCAGTTCCACATAGCCATCTCACTCCGTATATAATAATAATAATAATAATAATAATAATAATAATAATAATAATAATAATAATAATAATAATAATAATAATAATAATCGTATATACCGGGCGAGTTGGCCGTGAGCGTAGAGGCGCGCGGCTGTGAGCTTGCATCCGGGAGATAGTAGGTTCGAATCCCACTATCGGCAGCCCTGAAAATGGTTTTCCGTGGTTTTCCCATTTTCACACCAGGCAAATGCTGGGGCTGTACCTTAATTAAGGCCACGGCCGCTTCCTTCCAACTCCTAGCCCTTTCCTATCCCATCGTCGCCGTAAGACCTATCTGTGTCGGTGCGACGTAAAGCCCCTAGCAAAAAAAAAAATAATAATCGTATAACAGCTCCCATGTTACAGACGTTTTGATATGACGCCATTTAAACCACCTGCTTGTCAATTACTACGTTCCTTCTTACTCAACCAGACGAGAGAGAAACCGTATTAGTGAGTTTTAATTAATGTTGTCTGGTTAACACAAATTGTCACCATCACCATAGATCTTCTTCACTCCGTCATACGACATGCAGTGCTGCCCTTCAAAAGTCTGTCTTGGGATCCGAAAGCCGACACGCTACCACTGATTCACAGAGGGGGCTATTATTATTATTATTATTATTATTATTGATTGTCTTCAAGAATATGTGGTGTTGTGGTACGAATATATTAATAGGCCTACGAGAGGAATGCAACAAAGGAGAGAAATATGAAAACCGAAATACAGTAGTCGACCATATCCTCGGTCTCTATCGCCTACGATTCGTTGGTGACGTCATTATTAAATGTTTCCTTCTGAGATTAACCACATGACTCATGTCTTGGCGCCAATATTCTTATCTTCTATCTTCGGCAACCGTAAAAGGAATACGAAATTTGTGAAGTTCTATGAAATTCAGATCTCTAGTTCTGTCTCTCTCTCTCTCTCTTTCTCTCTCTCTCTCTCTATTTTGATTACCGGACGTTTATCGAAAACAATCAGTTCAATCGGCGCTCGATATGTACTCTTTGGGAATCAAATTTAGTATTTCCTTTTGGAAACCTTTTGAGTTACAGAGTATCATGACGTTACTATTAGCTACTAAAGGAAGCTTATAGTTTCACGTGACTCTCGGTATCGTGGTCCTAGTCACAGGACCTCTGAAGCACCTTTTGCAAGTGTGTTAAAATCAGACCGATTCAGTGAAGTGCTTTGGCGACGATGGGACAGGAAAGGGCTACTATGACTGTGAAGAAAGCGACCGTGACCTTAATGAAGATTCATCCCCAGTATTTGTCTGGTGTGAAACTGAGAAACCACGGAAAACTATTTTCAAGGCTGTCGATGGTGAGGTTCAAATCCATTATCTGCCGAATGCAAGATCAGAGCTAGGTGAAGCGAACCACGCAGCCAACTCTCTCGGTGAATACGAAGCACAACGACAAAACATTTCAAAACTCGCACATGCATTGACCGAAACTCGAACCACGGCCACCTTGATCTATTGAAAATGATAGTGCGACAACCATACGATAAATAAATATCGAAGAGCTCCTGTGTTGGTCTTATGAGGCCCAGTGAACCGTTTTTCCGCCTCAGTCCTGGATTTAAATCCTTGTACGAGGCACGAATAGACATAAGGCCCTCTAGTTGAAATGTCGTATGGCTTTTACTGCCGGGATATCCCAGGACGGGTTCGGCTCGCCAGGTGCAGGTCTTTCTATTTGACGACTGTAGGCGACCTGCGCGTCGTGATGAGGATGAAATGGTGATGAAGACAACACATACACCCAGCCCCCGGGCCATTGGAATCAACCAATTAAGGTTAAAATCCCCGACCCGGCCGGGAATTGAACCCGGGACCTTCTGAACCGAAGACCAGTACGCTGACCGTTCAGCCAACGAGTCGGGCGCCCTCCAGTTAATGGACAGCCACTCGACTCCAACACAACGCGGCTGGTTATAGGCTACACGAGATCTCACATACACCAAACTCAACACTATCTAACTTCGGAATTACTGATTTGGATGATTTCACTGTATGCTCTTAATATGACGTTCAAAGGATGTTACGTGATGGCACTTAGTTCTCCAGGTATCTCGGAGTAAGTATCCTGAAGTACAGTGTTTGAACTGTAGTGGATCATATGGTGTAGTGGTTATTATTTGTTAGGATAAAAACTGAACACCGAGCTCGATAGCTGCAGTCGCTTAAGTGCGGCCAGTATCCAGTATTCGGGAGATAGTAGGTCGGCAGCCCTGAAAATGGTTTTCCGTGGTTTCCCATTTTCACACCAGGAAAATGCTGGGGCTGTACCTTAATTAAGGCCACGGCCGCTTCCTTCCCACTCCTAGCCCTTTCCTGTCCCATCGTCGCCGTAAGACCTATCTGTGTCGGTGCGACGTAAAAACAACTAGAAAAAAAAAAAAAGAACACTGAACACGTTTCGAAGGAGCGTTACCAACCGTACCGTTTGAACCGCACATTTAATGTTTTCAACCCTGTATGTACGCTGTAGGCTACTGTTCGAGTGTCCAACCGTTTGCATTATATACGGTTCTGCAAAATTTTTCAATTAACAGTTTTTTATTATTGAAAATGTTAATATTAATAAGGCTGTTGGCTTTACGTCCTACTAACTATTTTTACGGTTTTCGGAGACGCCGAAGTTCCGGAATTTAGCCCCGCGGGAGTTCTTTTACGTGCCAATAAATCTGCCGACACGAGGCTGACGTATTTGACCACCTTCAAATACCACCGGACTGAGCCAGGATCGAACCTACCAAGCTGGAGTGAGAAAGCCAGCGCCTCAACCGTCTGAGCCACTCAGCAAAATGATTGTTGTATGCAAAATTATTTTTCTCCTGTCTGTACATACCTCATTTCCTGGACATGTACAGCCTAACGTGGCCTCCATTTCTCCAGAAGACTACCAAACTTTGAATGTTGTGATTCACCTTTGTGCTGATTTCAGATCAACCAATGAAGGGTTTGAACGTGGTACTTTTCTGTCTCACTCTGCGGTCGGAATCGCCCTATTTCAAACTTTATTAACTGTGGATCCCCTAGTCCTATACTATATTTGTTTTGAATGAGCCCACACCGAACTCCGTCAATCGTTTCTTAACCAGTGTGAAGTGTGGTGTAACATCAAACATGTAACAGTGCAGGGTCTAGTTGTAAATCTTACGGATAACGCGATTTCGTCAAACTTATGAAGATATTGTGAGGTACTTAGAAATTGGTTTGCGTGAGAGTGCAGTGCTTTAATTTTTTGTTGGTTAGCTTGCAGTGTGTTAATTCAGTATATATTATATTATTTGGCGTTTATTTTGAATCTTAAATAAGTAAAAATGCAGTTAACTTCTGATTGCAAACATAAAGCTGGCCCTTCGACACCCAAATCATTGTAACTTTCTGTTGAAACAGCTAGAAGGAAACGAAAGTACAGGCAGTCGTGCGAGGGTATAGACCAGGCCTCTCAAACTCCCAAAATCTCACTCGTGCAAATCGAGGTGCAAGAGCTCCGTGGACTGTGCATCGGTTCCACTCGGCTCGGCTCGGACCAACGCTTCGTCTCTGAGCTACTCGGCTAAGCTCGGATCAACTCGGCTCGGTTTTGGAGCGCTACGGAGGAAGTGAGGAAGAGGGAGACAGGGGGAGCGAGCGAGACGGGTGTGGGGAAAGAGAGAGACAGCGCTATTGCTCCAAATCGAGGAGTGGGGGTCTGCACTCTGGGCAACCAAGCGAAGTAGTCTTTTGCGCCGTTTGCACAGTGCATGCACCCTGAGAGGCCCTGGTATAGACAGTATAGGAAGCGGCTGCGTCCTGATCCATGTGTAGAAAGGCGACGTGTATACGTTGCAATTCCTTACTTGTAGTAATACGTTTCAGTTGAGTATTTCCATTCGATATCATTGCTACTTGCTATTTAATGGACGCATTCTATTGAATTTTAACGTATTTGGATGAATATTAATACTATACGGTTTTACGATAAAGTATACGGTTTATTTTGAATTTCTATACGGATTTAAACTTCTGGCGGTTGGCAACGCTGTTTCAAAGGACAAGAAAGTCGATTAAGATCGACTGAAGAAAAGTCAAGTCTTAAATGACAGCCTAAAAATACTAGATCGTGCTTTAAAATTCCATATATAGTTACAATTCAGTATTTGGTGATGTTTAGAAGAACGCAATAGCCGAATGGCATTGTCGCTGGCATCTTAAGTGACCGAGGTTCGATTCCTGTCCAATGCATGGAGGATTTTAACAAAAAATCGCATTGCTGTGGTTCCGTTTCCACGTAAAACTGGAGGTTCTGTAACCATGATCAGTATATCTATAGTTAACTATAAATTTCCTTTCCTTTCATTTCTGCAGTCAAAAAGTGAAATAACTTGGGGACTCTGCTTGAACCCAGGTAGACAGCGTGAATATTAGGCACATTATCTGCTGTGCCGTGCTCCGTTATACTAGCGACAGGGCAAATTAACCTGTATATGCGATGCGAGGGGCACCTTGCCTATCTGATTTTTAGGTTGTTAGCCCGAAGACAGGTTGGATCCTTAAACAGCGCCACAAAAGTTTATGAATATTCGGTTTAGGAAAAAAAACCCGACGGTGATGCCAAAATTAGGCGTATGGTACAAGGCAAGATAACGAGTGAGATAAACTTTGCCTTTGGTTTCCTCACTCCGGGAACCTTACTTTGTCGAGTATCTCGGAAACTAAGGTCCGTCGCGTGAAATCTCTTTAACTTCGTACTCAAGGGAACGTTCCTTAATATATAATTATATTAAAAAAACGAAATCAGTATGTCCCAAGTTTGTATTGTCATTTTTTCTCTAAACCGATGTCATAAAATCACACTACAACTAAGGTCGTAATACTAAATGAAGCATTCTGACATTTATTAGAGAGAGGTCCGTTTACTGCCTGCGTGGGTGGGAATAAGCGAATAGGGGATATGGTTGTCGTGGAAACGTGGACGTGCCCACTGAGGTTGCCATGGAGATAAGCCTGCTGGCCGGCTCCTGTTGCTTGGAGTTGCCAAACCTCTCACTTCTGAGTTGTGTAGGGCATACAACAGAACAGAGAGAACGAAGGAACAAGTGAGCCGAAAGCGAGGGGATTCTGTTGATAATTTTAATGCGTTTGTAACTGTAAGGCTTTTATAGTTCGCCAAGTGTTTCCCACTTCTTTAATGACGTCCCATTAACCGAGTTACCTGGTGAGCTGCAGCAGCTGGTACTGTCAGTTTGGAAATGGACTTCGAAGTAGTCAGCAGTGAAATGGAGAAAGTGTCCCGGGTGATGAGTGGTGTTAAATTCAGTGTCCACAAGAAGTTAGCGAAGATTAAGTTGTGCTGGAATTTGGTGGAAAGACTGCAAATCTCTTGATCTCGTACAATTCTTAAAACAAGACCACCTGCAAGGAGCTATGTTACGAATGTGGAAAAGAACAAGACAGTCCAGTTAATCGACATAAGGTAAGCAGCTCATTTTTGCTATTGGAAATACAGTGTGGAAGTTAGCATAATGACGGTACAGTACTCAGGAATAGTGTAGAAAAGGAGAATTTGTCGGTTATTCTAAAATTACCGTATGTGGACGTTTTGAAGGCTCACTCAACTTGAGGATCCATTGAATTAGAAGCAAATAAAACTGAAAAGCACATAATTTATTTTACTTGTCATTGAAACCCAGATTTCCTTCTGGCTAGCGCGTCTTTCGTAACACATCCAAATAATAATAATAATAATAATAATAATAATTGTGGTGAAATTATTTTATTCTCGTGAAATCTCTTTGGCCTGTTACCCTCAGCTAATTCCGACTTAAGGTGCATTTTATTACTTGCTAAATAACATAGAAATGGCAACGGCCGTAGCCGTGTTGAAATACCGGATCCCGTGAGATCTCCGAAGTTAAGCAACATTGGCCGTGGTCAAGATTTGGATGCGTTGCCACGCGCTGTTGGTGAGGGGGGGGGGGGTAAGGGAATGGAGGAGCGGAAAGGAACTGGCCACCCTACCGCACGTAAACTCCGGTTCAGGCACACCTCTGCAGAGGTTCGGAGCTGCCTTCGGGCAGAATAGGCCTACACCCTTACCTTAACATAGAAACAGTTAAACAACCGGGCATTTATACCATATTACCTGGGAATGTTGGAAGTGTTGGATTCAGTAGAATAGAATAGCAATTTATTAGCGATTCAAAATTCCATTAGGCTGGGATGGCAAAACTGCTGTGAAAATATCTTGTCATGATGTAGCATCAAGTGTCGAAAAGTATACTTTGGCTGGGGTGTGCGTTCGTATCTTCTGCTTTTATTTTTAATGCGAGTGTGTTGAAAACAGAGTGAGTGTATTCCGATAACGAAAATCCACAGCCTGTTTTCAATTTCAGTCGGATCAGGAATGGAATGAAGCCCCTATCTAGTGGCCAGGATAGGAGCCGTTCCGGCTGCTGAAGCCTGTCTCACTCCTCTGGTACAATGATTAATGACCGACAGAGGAAATGGAGTGTGTTTCTGGAATGAAAGACGGCAGGGAAAACCGCCAGCACAAATCTCGCATGGAATGACCGGGATTTGAACCACGGAACCTAGCGATGAGAGGCCGGCGCGCTGCCGCCTGAGCCACGGAGGATCCTCTTCCGATAATGCTTCCACGTAATATGTTATATGTAAAGGATCAACGTGCTTGAGTTTCACGTCTATAAACCAGCACTTTCACGTGTCATGATTCTGTTTCAGGAATGTTTTATATTTCCATTATTCACAACCCATTAGGCTTACAATTCATAGCAACATCATCAAAGCCTATTTTTGAATTCACTAGATATTTAGATCATATTACTGAATGTCTTGTTTGGGTGCATAATTTTACAGTTCTCGGCTAGGGTCTCATATTTTATTACTGTACTGGATGATTTTCACCATGTCATTTCCCCCCCAAGAATTATATAATCCTACTAATGACATACAGCTACGTTTATGATGATATACAACCTCTGACAATAAAGTTAGGTGAATAGTCCTGTACTATCAACATAGATGAACAATGCAAGACAGTGATCTTACTGTCCTTCGAAATAGTCCGCTCCCATAACTATGCACTGCTGAAATCGGTGATACTTGTCTTGGAAACTTTGCAAGAAGGCTTCCTTTGGGATGGTGTTCAAAAGCCTCATCACGTTTCGTTGGATGTCAGGATCATCGTCAAATGTCTTTCGTTTTGATGCGTGACTTTTCGGCTCTGACCTTTTTCCGACGAGGGGATCCCGGAGAACGTCATTCCATGCTTTGCCGTTTCGTTTCAGGGTCGTACCTGAGACACCAGGTTTCATTCTCAGTAACAATGCAGTTGAAGAAATTTGGTGTCACATCCGCCGTTTCGACAAAATCCTGTGAAGCCTCCAAACGTGCCTGCTTCTGATCGTCTGTCAAGTGATGTGGCGCAAGACAAGAACACGTTTTCCTCTTCCCTAACTTCTGGACAACGATTTGTCCCACAGTTAATCGCCGATCCTTCGTGATTAATGTCCTCACCTCAAAGTTTTCGTCATTGACGGCGGTCGCCGGTCTTCCGCTACGGGGGTTGTCAGAAACACTTTCCCTGTCTCCTCGAAAACGGGCGAACCACTCGTACACACACTTCAAGGACAGTACTTGATCTTAAAACACGTACCAGCATCGCATGCGTTTCTTTCGGTGTCTTGCCGAGCTTAAAACAAAATTGTACATTGATCTTTTGGTCGTTCATGTTCCAGATCGCAGTTCAGAACCAACGCACTAAACATGCACTGTGTCAAACAGGTCTTACATGACACACACACGATGGTCAACTGAACAACGTTGCGAGCAGGTGGTTAAAACATGCTGCTACGCAGGTTCAGCGTTGTGTGTAGCCAGTGTTTCCGGATCGACCGTTCTAACTTCATTCACCGAACTTTATTGTCACAGGTTGTACGTAATGTAGATCTCATGGCCAGCATAAACGAGATCACGAAAGAAAAGCAGGCTTTTGGTTTTATGAGTACTACTACTACTACTACTAAAAACGTTTTCATTCCTCCTCTGTTGGGGGATGCGGGCCTCTTATAGACGGTGACGGTGAAGGAGATGCACGGATAAAGTGAGGGGGTTGGCGGCCGTGGACTATACCAAGAACTGTCCCAGCAATCGCCTTAGTTCAGGAGAATAGAAAACCACGGAAAACCATTCTCAGAATAGCCGACGGTTTGGGCCAGCCGTGAGGTCCAGCCCTGTCCCGTCTCCCGAATGCAGAAGCGTAGAGCCACAGTAGAGCTATGGCCACACCTCCTCTGCTCGGTTGGCCGGCCGGAGTGCAGAGCTGTCGTACCATGGACCAGCCGTGGCCACTTGTGGACCGAGATCCACTCTGCATCTACCGAGGTCGCATTAAATACCATAATACAAATAGTGAATATAAACTGGTTAAGAGTACTTACATCGCACATGAAATACTTGTGACCGGGCGAGCTGGCCGTGCGCGTAGAGGCGCGCGGCTGTGAGCTTGCATCCGGGAGATAGTAGGTTCGAATCCCACTATCGGCAGCCCTGAAGATGGTTTTCCGTGGTTTCCCATTTTCACACCAGGCAAATGCTGGGGCTGTACCTTAATTAAGGCCACGGCCGCTTCCTTCCAACTCCTAGGCCTTTCCTATCCCATCGTCGCCGTAAGACCTATCTGTGTCGATGCGACATAAAGCCCCTAGCAAAAAAAAGAAAAGAAAAGAGAAAAAAAAAAGAAATTCTCATGACATCAGGTATTCGTACAGAAAGCTGATAATCCTATACGTGTACTGGAAATAATTCTAAACTTCAAATATTGCTGCTGTTTTTCGTTGGTAACGCTTTCCGATACGGTTCGTGGGTTAATTGAACACGACTGCTACGTATTGTGAACGTACCGGTAACGTATAACTATCATAACGACTGTAATAGTACTATACTGAATCATATTATAATCTAATTAATATTTCGATTTGCTTTCTCCTACATTAATTGAGAAGCACTATATGTTTTAATTTTAGGAGTTTATTCTTCCATCAGAAGTGTTTCTTTCTGGATGAAGTAGCCTACATGGAGGAAAGCTGGTCTGTATCCAGCATCTACACAGCGTTCTAGGTGCGGAGTGGCGGTAACAGTTTTGTGAGAGGCGTGAAGACGGATGGGGGACAAGGTGCTGTGAGCCCGCCCCTCACCAATTGCCCCGCGCCGCTGGGGCCGCCCCCCACCCACGTACGCCTGCTCGCCTCCCCACTCCAAAGCCCGGTGACACGCTCCATCACAGAGCTGGACCGCAACAAGTAGCTCTGGGAAGCATGACAGTGCTCGAACAGCTGGCATTTAACACCTTCAGAGTGCGTTATAAACAGGACTAGGTACCTGTCTCAAGGAATGGCACGTTGATTATTCTACGAGCTAGTCGGGAACCCTGTTGTGTACAGACTTGAATTCCATTTAGACAGATAAAGGTAGTGTTGAAAGCGTAGAGATCAAGAATTCTAGTCATCATTTTATAGGTTAACCCTTTAAGTGCCAAAGGTCGCACTCGTGACGGATTGTGTTGTTACTAGAGTGCCAACGTCGCAAGTGCGACGTATTGCGTAGGTATTAACCCTTAATTACTCACGTCGGGTCACAGAGACCTGAGTGAATATTACTTTATCAATTCTCAGTAATACAAAGTATTATAAAATATCACCAGCACTGTGTAATTTCATCTGCTGTTGATGTATTTCTCATATTGCAGTAGGGATCATTGTAGATAATAATTTCTTACTCATCTGCTATTGTTATGAGTAGAGCCCGGATTTCCATGCACTATCAAATCTCAAAATATGCATGCATTCATGCACTATCATATGGCAAAACATGCGCAATAAACTGGAAAATATGCACTGTCAAAATTCAGTTCCTTTTGAAACATTGTACAAAAACGACAGTAAATTCTCCAAATTGTCTTGATTTAAGCTCATCCGCTTATCTGTCAGCGCATTCTTAAGCACAGAAAATGATCTTATTACGTCACAAGAAGTGAAAGGTGCATACTTCAATGAAGACATTTGGACAAAGTGAGGTCAAGTTGTACGTCTTTTGCATTTTCACCACAATACGTCTATAAGCTTGATGAATTCAAAATCAGAATTTGAACGAATTAATTTGTTCAACTTATCTCTAGCTGCCGCAGCTACTTCTCCATGCGATGATTGCAGACACGTTCGAATGTCCTCAATAACTGGTAACGATAGCCTGCTGCGATAACAGAGACCTGGATAACAACGGAAGAGAGTTCAATGCAAAACCAGAGTTTGTAAGCTGCTATCTCAGTAACGCGGGGCCACAGAAATGCGATACAAGTTTCCTTTCGTTCGTCTAACATAGACGAAAAATGAGCCGTCAATGATTAATGCACAATTTACGGTTCCATTTATTTATTCCTAAGAAATAGAGATCGACGCGAGGACTTCCGAATTACGTCATTGTTTACTCAAGCTACAGATAAGAAAGTGTTTGGTTAATTGGATTATAGAACATGTAACGTATGTAGGCTACTAACTTTGGTTGTCACATAGGATGCCAGGAATACATTCTCTCCGTCTCTCAGTAATAGACATACTGTAGCCTATAACGTGGAAAAATTGTCCCAAATTCTGCAAACTAACATTCAGAAAAGGCACTATCATGCAAGTTAACAATATATATGCATCAAAGTCAGAATAAAAGCCATATTATGCAATATTAAACGTCTAAATATTCGCTCTTAAATACAAAATCATCCAAATATGCATTATGCACGAATTTTCTCCTAAAAAGGCCAAAACATGCAAACATGCAGGGAAAAGGTACGGTTATTTGGAATTGTTAATCCATAAAACGAATATTTGCGAAGTTTGAGAAGTGTACCTAGCGTATTTAAAAACATGCATTTGCATGGAAATCCGGGCTCTAGTTATGAGATTTGACCTGACGCGATTGTGTGTGTTCGGCTAGAAGATGTACGTAGAACTGATTAGAAAATTTGTGAGCGGATAAACAGATTAGAAAAAACCTCATGTGTGCTACGTTATGGTGCGACTGCATGGTTTAACTGGTTAGCATTCTGGCCTTTATTCCAAGGGTTCCTGGGTTCGTTTCCCGGCTGGGTCAGTGATTTTAACCTTCATTGGTTATTTGCTCCAGCTTGTGACTGGGTGTTTGTACCGCATTCAGCATTAGATTTCCGTCAACTTGAAATAACGTGTGTATAAAGATGGACACAAACATCCAGTCCACGATCAAGAGGAATCTACCATACGACGTTAACATCCGAGGGTCGGCCAAGAATTGAACCCAGAGCACTTTGAACCGAAGGCCACTACGCTGATCATTCAGCCAAGGAACAGGAATTTATATTTCGTATAGGAATGAATAATTTCGCTCATATTACGTCATGAATACACTTATACTTGTGGGTCAAAAAGACCCGACGCGAGTGCTGATGTAACTGTCTGTCACGTGAGTACTTAAGGTTTAACAGAATATTGTACTGTGCCGTTCATCTTTTAGCAATTCATTCCTATTGAACGGAACATGAAAGTTGAATGTTAAGGTCTTTCATATTCCGTATAACTTGACAGGAAATGAGCTGGGGGCGGGGGTTAATCTGCAAGGTCAGCCTTTCTTGTATGTCCCGCGCTGGATGACAGTTACTGCGTGGTAGTCCGTGGTTTCCCATTTTTATACCAGTCGAATGGAAATGCTGGGGCTGAGCCTGAATGAACCCTTTGCCACTGCGGGTCAACCGAGAATGCTTCCATAAATTGCAGTATTTCTGGAGGCCTATGAGGCCTTGTCAGGAAAAATAATATCTGGAGTAGTGTTCAGCGGATATGAGAACATTTTCTGTGTTTGTGTTCGAAAGAAATTGAATGAAGTAAACATTTTTGGAATACCTATTAAATGATTAATGTGTTCTATATAATACAAAGTTAAAATGTTTGACTTTATCCTTGATGCAAAAATGAAATCCTGAAACAAAAATACGGTGATTTAAAAAATTCGGAAGCTAACCATCTATTTTTTTCTAGGAATGTAACACAGGGTTTTCTGAGAAAATGGCCTAAAATCCTATAGGACCACTTTTTCTTTGTTTGTTGCGTCCTATTTCTTCTGTAAATATTGGGACATTTTTTAAGGACACCTGTAGGCTATATCCAGTTTTGTAAGATTTCAAGTTCTTTAAGTGTTAAGCGTATTATTATGAGAGGACACGGTATTTTATTGCCTTATGTTTCATCTTTCTCGTCAACATTTAAGAAGAAATGTGTGGGGGATGAAATGTACACACAACGTATGAGAGGTATCAGAACCTAGTAAAAGTAGTAATAGTGACTTAAAATGCTCAGCTAGTCAAGCAGAATTCAGTAGCTGTGTAGGAGTGTGATAGCCGAAAGTATCTGATTTCTCACGACTGTAGCCTTGGTTCGTATCCCACACAAAGCATGAGGAATTTTGGAAATGAAGAAGTCGTGTCCCTGTGGGTTCATGATCACGATATCAGCAGTTACGTAAAACTACAAGTTTACTATTTTTAACAACTCTTTGTGATTAGTACGCTGTTTATCTGGTAACCCGTGTCCAAGTGTTGTCGATATTGTGTGTATTTCTTAGTATTGAGACCTAGTTGGCACGGCCTGTTTAACCTCTTCTGGGTGGAGGACGCAGACGAAGAATACACCCACGGTATCTCCTGACTGTCGTAAGAGGCGACTAAGGGATGGTTGTATTAGAACCATGAAAGTACTTGTTATCAGTACCACCACGCGGAGAACACCATGGGTCGCTTTTACTTGCGCGCAGTGCCGCTATGTTAGGTACAAAATAGGTAGTAGCGACAGTGTGTGGCTCAGGATGCTTTTTACAGTACCTGTGATTCGTTCCCCTATATGAGCAACGCCATGGTTCTGCCTTGCCTATGCTTAGTATCCACTATGTGAGGAACACCACGGGATAGTGCGGGTTCCATGTGGTTAGTCCACTTATGTGAGGAACGCCATGGGTTTGCGTTGCCTGTAAATAGCACCGCAATGTGCCAAAACACCATAGGTCTGTGTTACATGTGCGCATTACATTACCTGTGAATAGTACCACCATGTATGGAACACCGCGAATCTACGCTATTTTTTATTAGTACCGCAACATGACAAATAGCATGGTTCTGCTTTCCTAGCGATAAGTACCATTATGAGGGGCCGATGACCTTTTAGTGGCTTTTAGTGCCGGGATATCCCAGGACGGGTTCGGCTCGCCAGGTGCAGGTCTTTCTATTTGACTCTCGTAGGCGACTTGCGCGTCGTGATGAGGATGAAATGATGATGAAGACGACACATACACCCAGCCCCCGTGCCATTGCAATTAACCAATTAAGGTTAAAATCCTCTACCGGCCGGGAATCGAACCCGGGACCCTCTGAACCGAAGGCCAGTACGCTGACCGTTCAGCCATCGAGTCGGACGTTTAGACTATAAGCATCATCGATTCAGTATTGTGCTTTAGAAGCCGTCCCTTGGTCAGCAATACAGTACTTTTGTTTAACGCTAGTTTCTGGGAATGTGGGGCATTGCGGGTCGGATCCACTGATTGTTTTAACTTCATATCCAACCTTTCATTCTTCGTCCTCACGTTTTCGAATTCTGGTCAGTGGAGGATTGTGAATTTTAATTTGTCATAACATTTCGTCTCATTTCGTACCATTAGGGGCCGATGACCTAGATGTTAGACCCCTTTTTACAACACGCATCATCATCATCATCAACGGCCTGTTTATTAGCTTCCATTCCGAGATTGAAACTGAGCAAATTGGCAGTACGGTTAGGGGCGCGCAGCTGTGAGGGTAGTGGATTCGAACCCCGCTGTTGGCAGCCCTGAAGATGGTTTTCCGTGGTTTCCTATTTTCACGCCAGGCAAATGCTGGGGCTGTACCTAAATTAACGCTCGGCCGCTTCCATCCCACTCCTAGGCCTTTACTATCCCACCATCGCCATGAGACCTATCTGTATGTCGGTGCGACGTAAAGCAATTTGTAAAGAGAAACGAGAGTGAGTATGAGTTGAAATTTGAAACCAGTGGGGGGCGCTCAGTAAAGTTTTAGTTTCAAAGAGTGAGATTCTATTTTTAGTTTCATTACGTAATATTGAGTGAACACTGTTCAGTTTGGTATCTGAGCCTGGAATCTAATCCAGAGCAATGGGCATGTACGGAAAACATCGTAGTTTCTTTAAACCTTTCCGTACGTTAAAACAAGACTTCATGACTACAATATCCCTACGTCTATACAAGAGTAACACTTCCTCCAAGACCACAAACGTTTCCTCCCTTACTGCATATTAATCATCGTTTTAGCTTGTTTCTGCTTCGTAGACACGTAGTTACTGCAGATAGAATCCTTATCTCCTATCTAATCAATCGCTGTGTCTATCGCGGGAATGACCAAGTTTTCTTGAGCAATATGTTATTTCCAATGCTGACGTAACTTCCTGAAGGAAGAAGTGTTATCTTGTTTAGATTTCAATGAGTGATTGTCTATTTTGTAACTAGTGTTTCAAGAAATGGAAAATAAGGCTATTGTTACTATTCGCAGAATATTGTCATAATGACGTGTGGCCTCCAGGGAGGCCTGGTGCTGGTCTTTCGAGTTGACGCCATAAAAGCGACCTGCGCGCCCGTGAAATGGGGCCCTACCTAATGTGAATTGGAATGGTGAAGACCGAACAAACATTCAGTCCCCGAGCTGCTCGCTATCAGACAGGGAGGGCCGCATGTCCGGCGTCCGGGTAAATACAGTGTATTGATAACAGTAACGGTAGATCCGTGTGTGTCGTTAGTGCTGTATAATTGTAAACACCTGACATGCAAACCTCCCAGCTCGTCAGTTGCCTTTGCAGTTTTCCATTCAACACACTCAAAAGGGGAAGCCACAGATATGGGTACACCGATTTCCTTCAAACTTTGGGAAGTTTATATCAGTGGCGTAGATAGTGGGAGGCGGGCGGGGGGGGGGGGGATTATAAGCCAGATATATCCCTCCACGAGGCGCGTGTACTCATTAAATAGATACATGTAATAAAATAATAATATCTATTTAAATTATTATTATTATTATTATTATTATTATTATTATTATTATTATTATTATTATTATTATTATTATTGTTACCGGGTTTTTGTGGTAGTTAAGCATGAAAGAAGGTGCTGGGTGGTGAATAGGTCTCAAGCTACTAAAGAGAAATTAAATTTTAAAATTTAACAAGGTTATATTTTCTTTTCAAAATTAGGTAACAACAAATAGAACAGGTACTTAGTAGCCGAAATACAACTTGAAATGTACAATTACAGGGATTAAAGAATTTGGGCTTCGAGCCCTGAAAACACAATTCTTGAGCAACTAGCTCAACTTTACGATATACCAATTTCAACAAAAGGGCAGAAGACCCCAATCAAACCCTGGAGCCCTTGCTCCAAATTACACAGCAAAGCCTCCTCGAGGCATACAACTCTCAGTCTTAGAAAAGAGCCACTCGCTCTTAAAGTTAAGCCTCTCCCAGGCCACACCAAACTCAACTTTCAAGTTGTCCTCAAAGGACATATACACAGGGGTAAAATACCCAACCTACTGAGGTCTATTAGGTGAGAAAAGATTAATACATGACCTCAAAATACAACTTGAGAGGAGGCGAACTTGCACTCCTAATACACTTTGCTTAAGACCTACTTGGCACTAGGCCGTTAATACAAGGGCTAATCCCATACTACAGAGGTGACTTAATGGCAATTTACATTACATTACGGGAGAATTGGTTGAGAAAAATAAGTTCACCTCAAGACGATGTGAGTGGGAACTCGAGAGGGTTAGCACTCTCTATCCCATAATGTAGCTTTACAAGAGAATAGAAGAAAAGAGTAGTTACATTTTAGGAAAAGGTTACATGATGGAAAACGCTTCGAACCCGCCGCGAGAGTTAAACTGCCGACCTAGCAAGAAAAGAAGATATTAATAGGCCATTACCTGGTAGTAGATCGCTGCCGAGGAAAGAGGCGCTTCCCGCCTCCTGCTATGTACTTAATACACTGAAAGATGGAACAGAAGTGGCCCGGAGACCCCAAAATCAGCAGTTTATAACCTCTCGCGGAAGATTCTAGGCGTTAGGGGAAATAAAACACCCTCCCTCAAAGTTTTTATTGGTTCGGGAAAAGAAACCCCTACATAGAGGAAAAAGAAACACATTATTGGTGGAAAATTAATTAAAGAAATTCGGGATTGGCTAGATCCAAACTAAGGGGAAAAAGAGGGGTATACAGCCAACTTAAACAATGACAGAAGGAAATTTAACAAAGAACAAACTCTTGAAATAAAAATTTCTCCAACACAATAGTTCTTTGATTTCGCACTAGGTCGCACTATTGTTGATCTTCAGTAGTGTCCTCTAGAAGAGAAAGTTCACACTTCTTACTTCAAGCGAAACAAAAACACATCAAAAGTGACACAGTTCAAAAACTCAAAATTTTCCATGTGGTGACATCTTCTGAGAAAGTAGAGAATTAATAGAATAGATAAAGTTCAACCTTCCTCCAGAAGAGGAGTTTCAACTGGCGCAACTTTTAAATAAACGGTGTAGAGGTGTACCGCCCGGTACAGACCTCCCCCCCCAAAAGTTCCTCCAGGGGTGACACATGAAATCAGTTTGAAACAAAGTCCAAGAAATGATGTTGATACGAATGTAGATAGCAGAAGCATTTACAAGATTTCTTAATTCAGTTTCAAAATGTTGTTGTTGCAGGTGAATGAAAGTCTTTATGTTTGTAGAATTTGAATTTGTGAAGATAAACTTTTAATACTTAAAGGTGAAGAAAAATTTGGCAATGTCCATCAAATATTGTAGTTGAATTCCCAAGTATAGTTATTGCTTATGGTGACTGTCCATATAGCTGATGTAGATTAAGAAGGATGGCCAGACCGGCCGTTGCAGCTTGCGTCCAAGGGAGGCCGCTCGGACCCCTTAAGTACCCTGAGATACCGCTCGCCCGCACTATGAGGGGAGCAGAGGTGTTGAAGTACGCCGCGCCCGCGGTGAACAGATACAGGCTGCGGGCATGTAGCAGGTCGTGCGCCGCACATCAGCCTTGACCGGGAGGTGAGCTCCGGCTCGCCGTGCACATGTCGTCCTCGCTGGAGAGGAGGGGGCCCATCCCCCTCCCCAGTCGCTGCACGGCGCTGCGCGGCTGCGGGGGCGCTGAAACATTAAAGCTAGGCGGCAGAATTGTGTTGGACTATCATCTTCTTTGAGGGTACAGGCTTGTGGAGAGGTTGAGGGGCCAGCGGCGTGTAGATATCCATGGCATTTACTATTATGAAGCCACAGTGTAAGGTGAAGCAGGAGACGGGAGCGTGGTAATGGCCGTGGCAAGAACAGGATGGCAGTTTAACGGGTCGGGGCAGGTTTTACACAAGGCTTACATCTAAAACCAAAATATTACAGAAGGGGCAGAATGCCTTAAAGTGAAACTCAAAAAAAACAAAATATAACCTTCATATCCTTTCAAAATAATATGAAGCAAGTTAACACAGAAATTACACCGGTTTCACCTGGGACAGGTGAACTCTAAATATCCTCTCGGTGGCTGGATTACTTAGCAATAAGGTAACCGGCGTAAGAAAATCGAGAATGATACAAGGCCCATGAAATCTGGGGGCAAGCTTGCCCGCGGGAACAAAATTTTTGACCATAACCTGGTCACCTACCTTCAAAGGGGTGGGTCTCCGTCCACGATCATACCTTTCCCTAACCTTTTCATGAGACACTTTAAGATTGGCTTTAGCCTTCTTCCAAAGGTCTTTGATGTTGTCCGGATCTATTGTCTCGGGCAGAATGTCACTCAGAGACCAGAGGTTAGAGAGCGGCGAGTTGGGAACAAACTTGAACATCAAAGAAGCTGGAGTAAACTTGTGAGATTCATGAACCGCCGAATTCAAAGCAAAAGCTAACCAATGCAGGGACGTGTCCCACCTGGAAGGATCTTCATGATGATAAGCAATGAGAGCGGACCTGAGATTACGGTTAACTCGTTCAGCCAGAGATGGTTGCGGGTAATAAGCAGAAGTAGTTACATGAGATATTGATAAGTCAAAACAGAATTTACGAAATAAATTAGATGTAAAAGCCTTAGCATTATCAGATACAATATATTGACACGGACCAAAAGAAGCAAAAATAGAATTTAAGCAGGTAATGGTGGACTGAGCGGTAGCCAGCTTAGTCGGAAATAACCAGGAAAATCTAGTAAAACCATCTACACATACAAAGATAAACTTGTTGGCATTGCCCTTTGACTGGGGGAAGGGTCCCACATAATCGATATACAGGCGTTCCATGGGGCGCGACGCTTGATGAGAAGACAAAAGGCCTACTTTAGTGGACATGGTGGGTTTACTGATCAAACAAGATTTACAAGCTTTTACAAGTTCCCGAATTTCACCGTCCATACCTTTCCATATGAACATTTCACGAATCTTTTCACGAGTTTTAAAGATTCCAAGATGCCCCCCCAATGGGGTCTCATGATAGTATTTGAAGATCATAGGTACAAGAACCGCTGGAACAACAACTTTCATCAACTTATCATGCCTCGAAGGGCAACATAGAACACCATTCCTTAGAACATAAGGGACAGCATGTTCCCCAGAAGAAAGGGTTTCCATTATCGGAGCCAGCGTCGGATCTTCACGTTGGTATTTCTCAATATCCCTAAAAAGCATGGGAGCATCTGTTAAGATGGCATTAGCACCAGATAGTATGGACTCGGAAGGTGATGAACTGTCGACCGGTTCGTGGGTCTCTACGTCGTTATGAAACATACGGCTGAGTCCATCGGCAACAACATTTTCAGTACCTCTGATATGCCGTACATCGAATTGGAAGGCAGAAATACGGATGGCCCAACGGGCTATACGACCTGTACGACGCGGCCTACCTAAGACCCAGCTTAAGGCTTGATTATCTGTCTCCAGATCGAATTTGACGTGTTCCAGATAGAGACGGAACTTTTCTAAGGCGAATAAGACTGCCAAACCTTCAAGCTCATATATGGAGTACTTTGCTTCTTGAGCTGACAATGTCCTAGACGCATAGGCGATGGGTCGCCTCCCTAGTTCAGTCTCTTGAAGAAGAACTGCAGCTACTGCTGACGACGATGCGTCGGTTTGGACGATGAATTTCTTCGAGAAATCAGGCATAGCAAGTACAGGGGCATTACAGAGAGCTAATTTCAGATCTTCAAAAGCGGCTTGTTGAGAAGGTCCCCACTCGAATTTGATGCCTTTCCTACGAAGAAGGTTTAAGGGCGCCGCTCTATTAGCAAAATTAGGAATGAACTTCCTGAAGAAATTCACCATGCCAATGAACCTGGCGATACCTTTAATGTCCTTGGGAGGTTTAAAATCACGGATGGCCTGTGTTCTAGAATGATCGACTGCTACACCATCAGGTGACACAATATGCCCTAGGAATGACATAGAGGGCTTAGCAAAGGCAACCTTGGACAACTTAACAGTTAACCCAGCCTTACGAAGGCGATTGAGAACTTCTCGCAAATGATCTAGATGTTCTTCAAAGGTTTCGGAAAATACGACGACATCATCCAAGTAGTGATATAAGTACTCAAATTTGATGTCGGAGAAGACCCTATCTAGTAGCCTAGTGAGCACAGCTGCCCCCGTGGGGAGCCCGAAAGGCACGCGGTTGTATTCGTATAAGTTCCAGTCCGTGGCAAACGCTGTAAGATGTTTAGACTCCTCGGCAAGGGGAATTTGATTATAGGCCTGATTCAAGTCCAAGATGGTGAAGAACTTGGCCTTACGAAACCATGAAAAGCAAGAATGAAGGTCGGGAAGGGGCACTGATTGCAACACCACCTTCCGATTGAGAGCCCTGTAATCAATGACAGGCCTGAAGCCTCCTTGAGGTTTCGGTACTAGAAAAATAGGCGAAGAATACGCTGACTTAGAGGGCCTAATAATACCATCCTTCAACATCTGATCGATGATTTCTTTCAGAGCCTTCATTTTAGGTGGAGATAGCCTATACGGTGGAAAACGGACAGGAATAGAATCCGTGACCTCAATTTTGTATTCAATAAGGTCAGTAACACCAAGAGTATCAGAGAACACCTCGGGAAACGACTGACACAATTTCCGAATACTATCAGCCTGCTCCTCAGGTAGATGTCTAAGGTCTAACAACATCTCATCCTGGGTAGGCGAAATAGATGAACATGATACAGAATTACACTTTAACAAGGGAATTCTACAATTGGACGCAAATTTGAATGTGCACGACCTACTCTGGAGATCGAGCACAAGACCAGTGTGAGAAATGAAGTCCGCTCCCAATATGATGGGGCAAGACAAATGCTTGGCCACAAACAATTTGATTTTCCATGTAAATTTAAAAAAACGAATTTTGACATGTAAGGAACCTAGAATTTCTAATGGAGATGAATTAGCCGAAACATATTTAACAGGAGATGAGTCAAGGTCAGGGAGTTTACAAACAGATTTCAATTTAGAATACCAATCAGCCGAAATAATGGAACAAACACTGCCTGAATCTAAGAGAGCTGTTATAGGCTCGTTATTTAACTCAATCTTAAGAAAAGGAACAGGTGCGGGGGTATCCGCCGCAATCCTAAGACACTCTCTGGGGCATTCAAAAAAAGAATTTGAAGATTGCTCATTCCCTGAATTCTCGACCCTTTTGCCCGGGGCTGAGTCTTGGAAAGCAGAATTAGTCGACTCAGCCGAAGCCGCTAGTCACTTTTTATTATTGGCATGGGTGGAATTTGCACCAGAGCAGGAGGGGGTGCTATTTGAGTTTGGGCAATTCTTGGCGATATGTGAGAAAGCCCCACATTTAAAGCAGCCTTGTGATGACCCTGCTCCATTCCTTGTCCCACTTGACTTGATCAGAGGACACTTATTCCGCAGATGGTCAGGCGACCCGCAAGCATAACATTTACGGGGATTGACTGGTCGGCGAGGTGGAGGCCGAGTGTTACTAAAGGAAGGCGGGGGTTCTTTCGCGACACGCAAAGAATCGGCGTATCTAACTCCTTCCGCTGAGACTGCCAATGCTTCAAGTTCCGAGAACGTTTGCGGGCACGCCGCGAAACACAAATATGACCTATAGGATGGTGAAATACCTTCTACAATAGCTTGTACAATTTGATCCTCAGGGAAGTGAAGAGCAAACACCCTAGTATAAAACTTAATATCTTGGATGAAGTCAGCCAAGTTTTCATCCAAGCGCTGTACACGGTAATAGTACTTCTGAATCAGGGAGGACCTGGCCCTAGCCGGGATGAAGTTAGCTAGCAAATGGGCATGGAAATCCTCAATAGATGATTGCTCGGCAATGGCTCTTACGATTTTATCAGAGAGAATACCAATAGCATACGGATAGATAATTTGCAAAATTTGACATGGCGAAAGAGAAAAAACAAGAGCATGATCCTGAAATTCCACTAGAAATCTTAAAAATGAAATTACGTCACTGGTGGTATTAACGGAAAACTTGGATATACCTCTGAGCAACATTGCCAATGGATGAGGCAAGCTGCTAAACCCGGGCGACATAGTAGGTAAAGGTTTCAATGGCAAGGAAGTTAATTCAGCACGTACATTGTTCAACGATGTGCGGCGTTCAGACTCGTTGTCCAATGGGGCAGAGATAGTTTGAGCAGCAACGGTTATCCTATTGCCTTCTCCCTTAGCAGGTTCTTCCTCACTACTTACATTCACAACGGTGGGCTGATCAGATTTGGGAGGAACTTCCCCAGTTAACAATTGAGTGACTTTACTAGACAATTCAGAGATAGTTTCAAGGAGCGTATTAGCTTGCTTCCTCTGAACGTCATTCACCTTCAGAGACAACAGATCATTAACTCTATTTGAAAAGTGATATAGCCTGCCTTGCACACGCTTAATTTGATTAGGAGACGGATCGTTTTCATCAAAAAAGCTGACTACAGATGCTAGCCCAGTAATATTCTCGACGATCGTGGAAAGAGACTCATCAATTTCTTTCTCTCCCAAATTGGGGATGGAAATGGGCAAATCAAGGGACTCTCTAAGCTTGTTGGTGTCGATTGCAACCGTGCCTCCAGATTGCACATTTCTGATAGTTAACTCGTATATCAACTCCTCTTTGCGCAAATAGTTAAGGAGGAGAACATCGCGAGGGCCGGGCATGATGACAGAACAATTTTGAAAAACTCAAAAAATTCCAGCAACTGAGACAATTATTAGAGTTCGAATCAAAGCAATGTTTAGCCGTCAAAAGGGGCTAAATTGAGACCCATTCAACCACGCTCTGCTACCACTTGTTACCGGGTTTTTGTGGTAGTTAAGCATGAAAGAAGGTGCTGGGTGGTGAATAGGTCTCAAGCTACTAAAGAGAAATTAAATTTTAAAATTTAACAAGGTTATATTTTCTTTTCAAAATTAGGTAACAACAAATAGAACAGGTACTTAGTAGCCGAAATACAACTTGAAATGTACAATTACAGGGATTAAAGAATTTGGGCTTCGAGCCCTGAAAACACAATTCTTGAGCAACTAGCTCAACTTTACGATATACCAATTTCAACAAAAGGGGCAGAAGACCCCAATCAAACCCTGGAGCCCTTGCTCCAAATTACACAGCAAAGCCTCCTCGAGGCATACAACTCTCAGTCTTAGAAAAGAGCCACTCGCTCTTAAAGTTAAGCCTCTCCCAGGCCACACCAAACTCAACTTTCAAGTTGTCCTCAAAGGACATATACACAGGGGTAAAATACCCAACCTACTGAGGTCTATTAGGTGAGAAAAGATTAATACATGACCTCAAAATACAACTTGAGAGGAGGCGAACTTGCACTCCTAATACACTTTGCTTAAGACCTACTTGGCACTAGGCCGTTAATACAAGGGCTAATCCCATACTACAGAGGTGACTTAATGGCAATTTACATTACATTACGGGAGAATTGGTTGAGAAAAATAAGTTCACCTCAAGACGATGTGAGTGGGAACTCGAGAGGGTTAGCACTCTCTATCCCATAATGTAGCTTTACAAGAGAATAGAAGAAAAGAGTAGTTACATTTTAGGAAAAGGTTACATGATGGAAAACGCTTCGAACCCGCCGCGAGAGTTAAACTGCCGACCTAGCAAGAAAAGAAGATATTAATAGGCCATTACCTGGTAGTAGATCGCTGCCGAGGAAAGAGGCGCTTCCCGCCTCCTGCTATGTACTTAATACACTGAAAGATGGAACAGAAGTGGCCCGGAGACCCCAAAATCAGCAGTTTATAACCTCTCGCGGAAGATTCTAGGCGTTAGGGGAAATAAAACACCCTCCCTCAAAGTTTTTATTGGTTCGGGAAAAGAAACCCCTACATAGAGGAAAAAGAAACACATTATTGGTGGAAAATTAATTAAAGAAATTCGGGATTGGCTAGATCCAAACTAAGGGGAAAAAGAGGGGTATACAGCCAACTTAAACAATGACAGAAGGAAATTTAACAAAGAACAAACTCTTGAAATAAAAATTTCTCCAACACAATAGTTCTTTGATTTCGCACTAGGTCGCACTATTGTTGATCTTCAGTAGTGTCCTCTAGAAGAGAAAGTTCACACTTCTTACTTCAAGCGAAACAAAAACACATCAAAAGTGACACAGTTCAAAAACTCAAAATTTTCCATGTGGTGACATCTTCTGAGAAAGTAGAGAATTAATAGAATAGATAAAGTTCAACCTTCCTCCAGAAGAGGAGTTTCAACTGGCGCAACTTTTAAATAAACGGTGTAGAGGTGTACCGCCCGGTACAATTATTATTATTATTATTATTATTATTAGATGATTGAGGCTCTGGCCTTCTGACCCGAACTTGCCAGGTTCGATCCTGGCTCAGTTCTGTGGTATTTGAAGGTGATCAAATACGTCAGCCTCGTGTCGGTAGATTTAGCCTACTGGCACGTAAAGGAACTCCTACGGGATCAATTTCCGGCACCTCTGCTTCTCCGAAAACCGCAAAAGTACTTAGTGGGACGTAAAGCCAATCTTTTTATTCTTATTGTTATTATTGGAGCCTCTGTGGTTCAGGCGGCAGCGCGCCGGCCTCTCACCGCTGGGTTCCGTGGTTCATATCCCGGTCGCTCAATGTGAGATCTGTGCTAGACAAATCGGAGGCAGGACAGATTTTTCTCCAGGTACTACGGTTTTCCCTGTCATATTTCATTCCAGCAACACTCTCCAATATCATTTTATTTCATCTGTCATTCATTAATCATTGCCCCAGAGGAGTGCGACAGGCTTCGGAAGCCGGCACAGTTCTTACCCTCGCCGCTAGATGGGGGCTTCATTCATTCCATCTCTGACCCGGTCACTGACTGGAAAACAGGTTGTATGTTTTCATTTTCATTATTATTATTATTATTATTATTATTATTATTATTATTATTATTATTATTATTATTATTATTATTATTATTATTATTCATATACGCCTCCGTCTCCCCTCCCTCACAGGAAAAGTCACATCTCGCCATTGGTTCATATAAGTATAAAATAAACAGATAGGCCTACATAAGTAATGCTTTACTTTACCTGGCAAAATTAAGGCCTTTAAGCCACCTCTTCCATCTAACCAGGCACAGAAATATGTATTACATTATATTGCATTACAATCATTTATAATAATACCGCTAATTAAGGCCACGGCCGCTTCCCTCCCACTCCTAGCCCTTTCCTGTCCCATAGTCGCCATAAGACCTATCTGTGTCGGTGCGACGTAAAGCAACTAGCAAAAAATAAAAAAATAATACCGTATTTTGTTTTACGTTCCGGACGCGGCCGGTCGGGAATTAAAACCTTAATTAGTTAATTCTTCTGGTTCGGGGAATGACTGTGCATGTGTGTGTGTGTTTGTGTGTGTGCAGTCTTCATCATTAGAAATCATCTCAGGAAGGGCTCCACCCTTTCAGATATGCAGGTGTCGCTTATAGTCCTACTAGGAAAAGACCTGCACAAAGCTTCCCCGGAGGCCATACGCCATTATTTATTTATTTATTTATTTATTTATTTATTTATTTATTTATTTATTTATTTATTTATTTATTTATTTATTTATTTATTTATTTATTTATCAGTTTACCCTCCAGGGTTGGTTTTTCCCTCGGACTCAGCAAGGGATCCCACCTTTACCGCCTGGAGCTTGAGACTTTGGGTCGGGGGATACAACTGGGAATGAGGACCAGTATCTCGCCCAGGTGGCCTCACCTGCTATCGGGATGGGAAGATTGGAAGGGATAGACAAGGAAGAGGGAAGGAAGCGGCCGTGGCCTTAAGTTATGTACCATCCTGGCATTTGCCTGGAGGAGAAGTGGGGAAACCTCGGAAAACCACTTCGAGAATGGCTGAGGTGGGAATCGAACTTACCTCTACTCAGTTGACCTCCTGAGACTGAGCGGACCCCGTTGCAGCTCTCGCACCACTTTTCATATTTCGTGGCAGAGCCAGGAATCACGCTAACTACTACACCACAGAGGCGGACATCAATATATTAGTGCGACTTAAAACCTTTACCAAAAAGAAAAAAAAGTAGTCCAAGATTGAGAAAAAGGACTCTATTCGCCTCCTCCTCCCATATATGAAATATCAGAAAAATTAGTCATTCACTCCTACCTTTTCTTCTTCACAATTTGCGGCGACGGTATAGGAAAGGGCAAGGAGTGGAAAGGAAGCGGCTGTGGCTATAATTAAAGTACAGCCCCAACATTTGAATAATGTGAAAATGAGAAACCACGGAAAATTATCTTCAGAGCTATGGACAATGCAGTTCAAACCCACAATCTCCCGAATGCAAGCTCACAGCTGCGCGACCCTAACCGCACGGCCAACTGGCTTGGTACTCCTACCGTTAAAACTGTCAAGAGTCTTTAGCATGCGTTCCAATATTATCGTATTAAGCTTCCTATAAAGTAATGCTACATTGTATGCTGAGGAGGTTACCTTGTAACTACCTGGGAATAAGACTAGAATCGCCAGATGAGCGGAGGAATGTCGCTATAGTGTCCCCTCCCTCTCAGTTCACGTAACTCATGTCCCAACAAGGTGATGTTATTTGTGGAGAGTGAGTATGTGTGTTTATGCGCTGCTTTTAGTGACTTCAAACACGCATAGTCGACATAAATAACTAGTTACCACTCTATAACGGGTTTGAACCCACAGGATCGACCTCTTCGGTACTGGGCTCTAGTGAATTATGTCTATGCTAACAAGCAACAGAGGGAATCGTTGTTAGCCTCCCACCGGGCGAGTTGGCCGTGCTCGTAGAGGCGCGCGGCTGTGAGCTTGCATCCGGGAGATAGTAGGTTCGAATCCCACTATCGGCAGCCCTGAAGATGGTTTTCCGTGGTTTCCCATTTTCACACCAGGCAAATGCTGGGGCTGTACCTTAATTAAGGCCACGGCCGCTTCCTTCCAACTCCTATCCCTTTCCTGTCCCATCGTCGCCATAAGACCTATCAGTGTCGGTGCGACGTAAAGCCCCTAGCAAAAAAAAAAAAAAGTTAGCCTCCCATAAACCGACTAAGGGCTCACAACTGATGACGCAGAAGCACGAAGTGAGATTCTTCTTCGAATAGGTTTGCCAGATGTACGGTTTTATCTGAAACATTACGGTTCTTTCTCATTTTGATTCGCATACGATATCCTCTTTAAACCGTACACTGAATGTTCCGTGTTTCAGAAAACAAATGTATTTTCAAACCTCGCGGTTTTTAATCAAAAGAGTATGATATCGCTCATTTAATACAAGAACGTCCTAACTCAAAAACACCCTGTTTTTATACCATGTTTACCATTTAATTAGATCTTGCATGCACTTTCAATTGGTAGGAACACAAAATAGGCAGTTTTTGAGTTATGACGTTGTTGTATTAAAAGAGGGATATATTCCGTAGAGGGTGGCAAACAAACTGAAAGTACTCTCCATGATAAACAATACCAGAGATCGAAACCGACTTTCAACCTATTAGGTCGTGCTACGTACATTTAGTAGGTGTTGATAGATGTTAAGTACAGGATAAAAATGGCCAACCGGACACCAGTGGGATCTGAACCCACAACCTCCCGATTTCGCGTCGGTTGCTCTACCAGTTGAGCTATGGTGGCCTAGGCCATCTTTGTTCTGTTTGAAAGGATCTACTTAACATCTATTCAACACGTACTAAATGCGCGTAACACCACCTAATAGGTTGAAAGTCGGTTTCGATTACAATGCGGTCGTGAAAATTCAGTATTCATTGACTTAGCCCTCAACGGGCGACTTAAACACACTCTACAGTGTGATGACAGTAGTGCGGTCGTGTCAATTGAATATTCAATACCAGAGATGTGTGTTAGATTTAATTGGCCCAGAAAAACTGAAACACATTTTTATACTGCCGGTACTGAAGTTTTTGTTAAGTGTATTTCCATCCAATGAATATTATTATTATTCCTCCCTTTTTTCCGAATTACTTGGGCTGGCAATATATGTGGATTAAGAGCAGTTTTACTACCGGATTCCTTTGCTGACGCCAACCCTATGTGGAGGGATGTTTTCTCTATTGCGTAATATTTTTGTGGCAGGATGTATAAATGAAGATGTGTATTAAACCGAACACGAAATACCCAGCCCCCGAGCTAGAGGAATTAAGCAAACTGGATTAAAATCCCCAGTCCGGCCGGTAATCGAACAAAGAGCGCAGTGAACAAAAGACTAATGCGTATATGGAAAGAACATTTTTCAGAAGTGATGATGAAATGCAGGAATGAAAAAAAACTGAAATAGTGTGGTTTTAATTGTGGTTTAGACTATTACAAGAATTGTAAGGAATTTTACAAACAGATTTTGTTGAGCAAGAAACTCAATATGGCAAATTGAAATATTCAGCAATAATTTAGGATAGCTGACTGCATGTTGGTTTCCTTTGCATGTGCACTTCGTGATTTTTAATATACTGTACGTAGGCTACATACGTATAGCAAAATACAATTTTCACTAAACTACAATAGGTCTCTCCAAAACTTTATTGGAACACAGCCCCTGAAATGAAACTACAGTAACGAACGGTCTTCGGAACTACTTGCTTCAGCATGAAGCATAGTACAGTACCGAGACTAGGTCTACCACCTGCCTATAATTATTTGTGGAAGTTACAGTTTATTAGGAAGTATTAATTGGTTTGGGCACCTGCATACAGCAGACCTCTCTTCATGAATAACAACTTTTACTTATAAGTGAACTGGCAATTACGACTCTTGTTTGACACGTCCTTTATGCTCATGTCAATACATTCTTATTATTATGCAATACGACTTTTTTTCTATTTGAGTTTACGTTGCACCGACACAGACAGGTCTCACGGCCACGATGAAATGACTGGTAAAGTGACTGTCGTCTTAAATAAGATATGCTATTAAATTTTAATATCAATGTGGTCATAATACTGTAAATGGATTCATATAAGTAGTCTATAATCAGTTTCTTTGATACGTAGTTGGTTATGACATTAGAGCCCGAATTTCCATGCAAATGCATGTTCCTAAATAAGCTGCTTACACTTCTGAAACTTTGAAAATATTCATTTTATGACTAATCGATTCCAAATAACCGTACTTTCTCCATGCATGTTTTGGCCTTTTTGGGAGAAAATTCATGCATAGGGCCTAATGCATATTTTGAAAATTTTGGATTTAGTACCGAATAATAGGACATTTATATTGGATTATGTGACTTTTCTTTTGACTTTCACGCATATATTATGTTAAATTGCATAATAATGCTTTTTTTGAACGTTGGTTTGGAGAATTTAAGACCGTACGTCCACGTTATTTGTCTATCATTGAGAAAGAAAGAAAATGTATTCCTGACATGTTACTTGACAAGCAAGGTTGGATATATAGAGGTCCTATAATCCAGTTAGCCATGCACTTTCTTATGGTGCTTGAATAAACATTGACATAAGCGGGAAGATCTCCGCGTCGAATGCTCTAATCCTTAGAAATAAGGTGTCCCAGTAAAAACTGAACCCTAAATTTTGCACTACTATAATATGACGACTATTTATTTTTCGTCTATGTTAGGCGAATAAATCAAAACTTGAATCACACTTCTGTGAAGCCGCGTTACTGAGATAGCAGCTTACAAACCTTGGTTTTGCACTGAATCCTTTTTTGTTTTCCTGGAATTTCCTACCCCGAACTCCTACTGGACATACGTGAATGAAAACCTCTCAACCTTTTTTCCGGTCATTGACCGGGCCAGGGTTGGAATGAATGAAGCCCTCATCTTGCGGCGGGGATAGGAATTGTGCCGGCTGCCGAAGCCTGTCGCACTCCTCTGGGGCAATGATTTATGACTGACAGATGAAGTGAAATTATAGTGGAGAGTGTTGCTGGATTGGAAGATGACAGGGAGAACCGGAGTACCCGGAGAAATCCCACTGGTCACACGTCTGAGGTCAAAATAATCGAGAAAAGAAGGTAGCTGGAAAGCAGCACCCTAACACGTTTCAAATTGTAATTTAGTGTTGGACTGTTCTGTGAAGTGTTGGTGTCATGCCAACTGTTAAAAGTCTACGATGAGACATCGTGTCTAAATGGACTGAGGGAAAGGAATTTCTAAAGTAATTTTTTTAAAGAGATAACTTCAGATATACTTCGTCCTAAATGTCTTCGTTTAAGTATTAACCTGTCACTTCTTATGACGTAGAAAGATCATATTCTGTGTTCAGGAATGTTCTGTCAGATAAACGATTGAACTTAAATGAAGAAAATGCGGACAAAATAGTTGTTGTAGAGTGTTTCAAGAGGAAATGAAAATGTAACAATGTGGAACAATGTCGATAGTGCATATTTTCTAGTTTATTATGCATGTTCCGTCATTTGATAGTGCTTGGAAATCCGGGCTCTAGTTATGTTTCGACTAGCAAGATACCCGTGCTTCGCTACGGTATTATACTGAAATTGATAATTGAATGCTTAACGTTTTATATATAATCCTCCGAAATTCGCGATCTGAGTCGTTTCCTGAGAGAATCCGCCAAAATTCGTGATCTGACTCGTTTCCTGAGAGATTACGGCATAGTTCCTCACATTTTTCAATCTTTCTTTCCAGCAATCGATTTCGTACTTCCCGGGATAGGTCCAGGTATTCCACCCGGCCAGCTGGGTCCATCAATCTTTGTAATCTTTTCCTATAAGCATTTTTAATATGGATCAAATAGTACTTCATAATCTTCTGACCTGCTCGACCCATATTTTAACTGGCTTAAAATGTAATACGCATATTTTGTTGTATAGCGCAGCAGTTAATCTTCAATACCGATGTGTTGCTGTAGCTGTGATCTGTGGGTTTTGAAATGTCACATAAGTGATTTGGATAAGGTGTTAAAGGAAGAAGGGACGTTACGCTTATATAAGAATTATAAGATCTGTTCAGATCATTTCCAGGCCAGCGACTTTAAAAATCCTCGACTATATAGCCAAGGGTATGTTACATTTTTACCCTAATTGTACGTAAATATTCCTCAAAGCATCACTATTGACAACATTTTCATCCTTTTCTTTCTTTTATCCCTCTTCTCAGATTAAAGCGGGGATTTTATAGATTTTCTTTCTGTTAGTAGGCTTTATGTTAAGAGGAAAATTGTCCAGCTTTTAAATGTTAATTTACTGCATCATGTGTGTAAGGAATGTGCCAATATTTTTATTGACAAGTGTCTTAATGTGATGATACAATGTTTTTTAAATGAGAAAAAAGACAAATCTAACCGTAAAAGGTTAGACAGGAATGCTAAAGCAAAAAAAGTAATGCATAAATTAAAGATCAACCCATTTCACAGCAGTCCATTTCACATCTTGTATATATGTCTAATTTCAGTCTTTAAATAATAACCTTTTAAATAATTCTTAATTCTTTTATCCAGAATTGTTTGAGCAACTTTGTTAATATCTCAATAATACTTTCTTTCTAGACGTAATTTATTTATCCATTTTCGTATATGCATTTTCATTGATATTTGAATTTAGCGCGACTTTTCAGGTCAAGTCACTAGGAGCGCCACCGTCGAATTGTCTCCCATTTTAACAATGCTAAATCCGTAAGTGTCGCGTATTGTCTCTACTGTATTTGGTTTTAGCTAGCAAGATATTCCTTCGCCAGTTTTCTCCGGATGCCGCACATCACATCTCCTATATAACTGTGTAGTCGGTGTTTATGATTAGTGTATGCTCAGTTGAAGGATGAACAACGCAGTCTGCGACGACAGCAGAAACGAGCAATTCCAAGAGCAATCCTCAGTTGTGGAAATGCAACGGTAATCTACAAATTGTCCTTATCCATATTCCGCCAGATGTGTGAGTTTATGACCTCACGCCTTGAGATAAATGAGATAAGAGGCATGCTCTCCGAATAGTGTTGCTTATTACAGCAACTGGCGCTCAACCAATTTATAGTATACTGAGTATTGTGTGAAGGAGATTAATAGTAACAATAGTGGTAGGAGTAGTTGCACGTCTGACCGTCCGATGCGATGACAAGTTGTCCACAAGGGCCCACAACATTTGAGTACTTTTTAAGGTCTGAATATAAAAATGGCGTAAATCTCCCCTTGGAAAAATTAAATGATCTTAAATATTTATTTCAATAAATTAAACTCAAATTGATAACGATTGATTTAGCATTTAACGAGTCGTTTTCGGCAGACTTCTGTATGGAATCTGGAGTCGAAAAGTTTAGGATTCAGTGAATTGGAACCACCTACGAAACTACCACGAGTTAAATAATTTCTCTAGAGTATGATAATAATAATAATAATAATAATAATAATAATAATAATAATAATAATAATAATAATAATAATAATGATTTAGCATTTAACGAATCGTTTTCGGCAGACTTCTGTATGGAATCTGGAGTCGAAAAGTTTAGGATTCAGTGCATTGGAACCACCTACGAAACTACCACGAGTTAAATAATTTCTCTAGAGTATGATAATAATAATAATAATAATAATAATAAATAATAATTGTTACCGTGGTTGGTGGATCAGCAGAGGTGAAAGAAGGTGCCGGGATGAATGGGTCTAACTACCAAATCAAAGTTAATTTAAAACTTCAACAAGGTTATATTTTCTGAGTAGTAACAATCAATAACAACAAAATTTAACAGGATCCAAGAATTTTAACTCTCTTGGGCTACAAGCCCCCAGTTTTACAATTTCTAGCTCCTACCTCCACGCCCAAATTTGTTCGAGGGCAGAAATCCCCTAATAACATGGAGCACTTGCTCCCACTTTACAATGTCAAGCCTCCCAGAGGCATTCCAACAACACTATAACAGAGCTGACACGCTCTCAGTTTTCCAAGCCTATTCAAGGCAATATCAGAAACATACAATTACTGGCCATCAAGGCACAACATACAAAAATGAAACAGGGGTATCTCGTACCCAGCCTACAGGACCTTCGTGTAGAAGAAATAACAGATAAATAAATGGCCCGAAAACAAAATGAAAGGAGACGAATACTAGCACTCCTCGAAGTAACTTTTTAAAACCTAACGGACACTAGGCCGATGAAACAGGGGCTATTCCCAAACTATGGAGGTGACTCGTATAATGAGGAAATTTAAAACATTACGGAAGTGAGAAATTCAGTTACAAAACGTAGTCACCTCAAACCAAAATGAAGGGGAGCTCGAGAGGGTGAATCACTCTCTATCCCCGAATTACAGTTACAGCTTTTATGAGATTTTCACATTAGCCGGCAGAATTTACATATTAGAGACGTTGGTTACATATTAAGGTTTCGGACCTTTCCCGCGGGTTAAACTGCTGAGCTAGCAAGAAATAAAGTTGTTAAATGGCCATTACCTTGCTGAAGACCTGCTGCCAGACGAGACGAAAGAGGCACTACCCGCCTCCTGCTTCACATCCACACACTTAGATGTTGATCAAATGGCCAAGAGATGTGAAAATCCGCAGTTTATAAACCCTCGGGGAAAGTTCGAGACATTTCATGAAAATCAAGCCACACCCTCTCTTTTATTGGTAGATGAAAAAGTTACACACAAAATCGAAGAAGAAACGTGTGATAGGCTGAAAATTAATTACAGAAATTAGGGATTGGCTGAATTCAAAACTGGCGGAAAGAAAAGGTCCATATTGCCAACCCAAAAATGAGTGACAATTTAATAAAGGACAAACTTATAAATACAAAATTTCTTCAAAAAAAGTTCCTTAACTTTGCACCAGGGTCCACACTTCTTGAAGAACGGAAAACAAAACAAGTTGAAATGCACACAGTTCAGGAAACTTCACCATTTAAAAAAAACTTACGGTAGTGATATCTTCTGAGGAAAAGTTTAAGTAAGTCAAGTTCCAAGTTCGGTGTTTCTCCTGTAGAGGAGGTTTTACTGGCGCAAGGTTTAAAAGTGCGGCGTAGGGGTGTACCGCCCGGTATAATAATAATAATAATAATAATAATAATAATAATAATAATAATAATAATAATAATAATAGCGTATGGCCTCTGGAGAGGCATGGTGCGGGTCTTTTTCTCGTAGGCGGCCTATTAGGCGATCTTCATGTCTGTGAAGATGAGGGCCCTACCTTGGATGATTTCTAATGCTGAATACGCCACACACACCCAGCCCCCGAGCCACTGGAATTAACCAATTAAGGTTAAAATCCCCGACCCGGCCGGGAATCGTATTCGGGACCCTCTGAACCGAAGTTCAGTAGCTGACCTTTCAGCCAACGAGTTGGACTAGAATGTGATGAGATGAGGTCTCTGACAAAAGAATCTTCTATTCAGTGTCTCAAAGTGAAACTCGTATACTGAAGTACAACCTTGTATTGATAATGGCAATAAGGTAACTATGATGAACAGTAAAATGAAATTTCAATTGTCTAATACCGTACGCATTACAGATTATGTACTGAAAATACCAATCACGTGGAACTATACATTAAATATTAAATAAATAGATAGTGTGAGTTGTCTGCATAACAGGTCAAAATAAAGCTCGTACAGTACATTGGTGACGTCAATGTAAACGGTACACTCCCTCATTCCTAATCAGAATTTTAGTATTACATTACATCTTTATTACCCCACCATAGTTACAAACCATCGGTATAAGGGAATAAAGGAAATATTATATGGCTAGACTAACTGCTTAACTACAACTAAATCTATAACTAATTTAATCTAAACCTTCTATGCCTAAATTACACTCTATTAATCTACTCCGTTGCATCCCACACATGCGCGGATCCCCAGCACCACATGTAGACCAAGATGCTACCTTCACTACAACTAACTTGGTGGCGCCCCGCACGGGCGGGATACCAGACACCATGCAAGGCACCACCCCTAACTAAATCTACTGAGCTGCCTCCAACATGGGCGGATGACCGGACCACGTGTTAGGACACCCCCTACATCTTCACTAACGTCCTAACTAGTATTCTACTGCCTACACCTAATTTAAAAGAACTGGCTGGTCGTGGTATCTCCTTGGTAAGGAAAACTGGCCATCCAGCCCGTGATACCACTCCCAGCCACGCCTCGTGGGTCAGATGTCTTCCCCCACCGACACCTAGTTGGCAATGTGTTTTCCTCCCATTTTCTGCGTGGCGGATCACATAAGGCGGAAGCCAGTCCATCAGGTGACCCGTCACGTATCAGACTTGTGCCCAGGTTAGACGTGCTTCATTCCGAGAGCTGCTTACAGTACGTACGGTACAGAACAAATGCAATGGGACGTCAGGATGGACAAACTTCACTGGAGGAACGTCAACGTATCATCCTTCGTCGTAGACAAGGTAAATCTTTAAGAGAAACAGCCAAAATCGTAAATAGATCGCGTTCCACTGTACAGGACACCATAAAACGTTTCAAGGAATGAAAAGTGTTAGTCAACAAAGCAAGAAAAGTATTTCGTCAAAGGGATGAACGCTGATTACAAAGTTGTCTGCTTCTAAGTTGACTTCAGAGGCTGAAAAGTGGTTAGGAAAGACATGTAATCCTGAAACAGTGAGAAATGTGTTACGGAAACATAATTATAATGACCGAGTAGCTAGGAAGAACCTTGTCATTAGCGAAGTCAACAGAAGGAAGAGAATCGCATTCGCTAAGGAACACCAAAATACGGATTTTGAACTTTGGAAAACAGTTCTCTTCACCGACGAGTGTAAGATAAACCTCTTTGGAACCGATGGGAGGGCTTATGTGTGGCGTACGCCAAATACAGTACCGAACTTCAACAGAAGCATGTACAACCATCTATGAAATATGGTGGTGTTTCTGTCATGTTATAGAACTGTATGGTTGCTAGTAGGGTGGGTAATTTAAAGTTCATAGAGGATATCATGGACCAACATGTATATTCAAACATGTTACAGAAGAATGTGCAACCTAATGCTCGAAACCTTGCGATTAGTAATACATTCATATTTTATCAGGATAATGATACAAAATGCCACGCTCTGAAAGTTCGCTTCTGGCTTATTTACAAGTGCGCAAAGGTATTAGAAACCGCACTCCAATCACAGGATGTTAATATAGTACAACATCTATGGTCTCACCTCAAAGTTAAAGCACAGCAGCACTCTACCAAAAACAAAAATTAGTTGAAGAAAGCAATTTTAGAAGAATGGAACATGATTCCTGTGTCTTATTGGGAGAAGCTGGTGAAATCAATACCCATGGGATTGAGGGACGTTATAAACAATAAAGGATTTCCCGAAAACTATTCATTATTTCGATTCGTATTCTATTTTCAAGATTTATAGGGGCAAAATACAATTAGCGTGTTATAGCAAGAAAATGTACGAGTTTTGTTTTGACACAAAAACTGTTCTGTTGTGACAAAATGCAATTTTCTGTTGCATTGTTCCAAATTATGAATTGCTAAGTATGGACTTTATGAAGATTCATTAATGTACTGCATGTCGTTTTTTCTTTATTTGCTGTTATACATATCATTATATCGCTGTACGAGTTTCACTTTGAGCAACTGTAAGTCTCAGTCATTTCCATCCATCAGTACTTCACATCACAGCCTGCACGGTTGTTAGCTAACATCGCGTCACACATTTTGTATCGCTAATTTCGTGACGCAAAATTTCAGGTGAACTCAGCCATGACATATATGTCAAAATTACCAAATTGACTTTGGTAACTAGGAGGATTTATTTGTTTAATAATCATATCACAACATCACGGGAATACAAAGTGAAAGAAAATACGTTAGTTTACAAATCGGCTTTTAAACTTTGTCAACTAGGCTAACTGGCTAACAAGGAACGTGTAACATCTGTAACCGTACAAAAGGGTTACAGATTTCATTCAGCATTTATTATTATTATTATTATTATTATTATTATTATTATTATTATTAATAATAATAATAATAATTGTCCCAATTAATTAGATTCTATATTCTGATTTTCATAATTTCCATAATTTATACTGTAATAAAATTAGGTATCACGTATATTATGTCATTTAATCATAGGATAAGGGAATTTTGTTTGTAATTATTCTGTACATAAATAAGTGAGATTTGTTGATTTGAAATGGTCATGCTGTGACTTGTAACTGTGGCTAGGTGAGCTGGCGGGATATTTTGCAACCGAGGCTGTATTAGGCGAGTACATTTTTGTAGTCATTGTTTCCCTGGATATTATAGGTTATTTCAGTAAAGTTTTCACATTTCTAACAATAAATATTGAGTAGACGTAACCACACTGGAGTTTAATATACTCGGACAGGGAATTTAGGTCAACTCCAGGTTACATAAGAAGACAAGATAACAACAGACGGCTTCCGGCTTCAACTCAATGCTTTTTCCAGGAATTTCAAGTTCAACAGTGGTGTGTGCAGACATTAGGTAATTACAGCATCAGACATGTTGTGCATAAATAACATGAAGAAGACTGCAATCAGCGGCGATATCATATTTCAAGTTCATGCCAATAGCTTTCTTTATTTAGATAAAACTTTCTGCATATGTAACAACAAATCTCACAGGGTATAATTTTAGTGTTAAATTGAAGTATGGCAATGCTAGTTCATTGTGACGTAAAGTATGGCCATACATTCAGTTTTCTTTTAATAATATTATGTGATTCTATTTCTAAGTACAATCCTCAATTATGGACATGCAACCGTAATCTACAAAGTGTCCTGATCCATATCTTGTATGTTGCCAAATGTGTGAGTTTATCACCTCACGCCTTGAGATAATTGAGATAAAGAGGCATGCTCTCCGAAAAGTGTTGTTTATTAGAGCAACTGGCGCTCAACCAATTTATAGTATATTGTGTGAAGGAGATTAATAGTAATAGTAGTGGTAGGAGTAGTTACACGTCTGACCGTCCGATGCGATGGCAAGTTGTCCACAAGGGCCCACAACATTTTGAACATCGGTAACGAAGGCGTGAGTCCGATAAGAATTATCGTAGAAGAGAACGAGAAAATAAAAAAAAGAAAACAGATTACCTCGAGGTTCTACAACAACAAGCAGCGTTGGTACATTTGGCATGTCAGTATTGCGGTGAATCTTGTGGTATTAGAATCGGTCACCTCAGCCATCTGAGAACCCTTAACCAGCAACGTTGATGCACTCAGGAAACAACCGTTATACTTACCAGCTGGCGTATACTGACGGTGGTGGTTATTTTCGTAATTACACTGACTGACAGAGCAAATGCAACACCAAGAAGGAGTGGTTCGAAAGGGATGAAAGTTGGGGAAAAACAGAGACGGCACGGACGAATAATTGATGTTTATTTCAAACCGATATGCAGGTTACACAATGCGCACGGCATCGACTCAGTAGGATGTAGGACCACCACGAGCGGCGATGCACGCAGAAACACGTCGAGGTACAGACTCAATAAGAGTGCGGATGGTGTCCTGAGGGATGGTTCTCCATTCTCTGTCAACCATTTGCCACAGTTGGTCGTCCGTACGAGGCTGGGGCAGAGTTTGCAAACGGCGTCCAATGAGATCCCACACGTGTTCGATTGGTGAGAGATCCGGAGAGTACGCTGGCCACGGAAGCATCTGTACACCTCGTAGAGCCTGTTGGGAGATGCGAGCAGTGTGTGGGCGGGCATTATCCTGCTGAAACAGAGCATTGGGCAGCCCCTGAAGGTACGGGAGTGCCACCGGCCGCAGCACATGCTGCACGTAGTGGTGGGCATTTAACGTGCCTTGAATACGCACTAGAGGTGACGTGGAATCATACGCAATAGCGCCCCAAACCATGATGCCGCGTTGTCTAGCGGTAGGGCGCTCCACAGTTACTGCCGGATTTGACCTTTCTCCACGCCGACGCCACACTCGTCTGCGGTGACTATCACTGACAGAACAGAAGCGTGACTCATCGGATAACACGACGGTCCGCCATTCCCTCATCCAAGTCGCTCTAGCCCGGCACCATGCCAGGCGTGCACGTCTATGCTGTGGAGTCAGTGGTAGTCTTCTGAGCGGACGCCGGGAGTGCAGGCCTCCTTCAACCAATCGACGGGAAATTGTTCTGGTCGATATTGGAACAGCCAGGGTGTCTTGCACATGCTGAAGAATGGCGGTTGCCGTGGCGTGCGGGGCTGCCACCGCTTGGCGGCGGATGCGCCGATCCTCGCGTGCTGACGTCACTCGGGGTGCGCCTGGACCCCTCGCACGTGCCACATGTCCCTGCGCCAACCATCTTCGCCACAGGCGCTGCACCGTGGACACATCCCTATGGGTATCGGCTGCGATTTGACGAAGCGACCAACCTGCCCTTCTCAGCCCAATCACCATACCCCTCGTAAAGTCGTCTGTCTGCTGGAAATGCCTCCGTTGACGGCCGCCTGGCATTCTTAACTATACACGTGTCCTGTGGCACACGACAACACGTTCTACAATGACTGTCGGCTGAGAAATCACGGTACGAAGTGGGCCATTCGCCAACGCCGTGTCCCATTTATCGTTCGCTACGTGCGCAGCACAGCGGCGCATTTCACATCATGAGCATAGCTCAGTGACGTCAGTCTACCCTGCAATTGGCATAAAGTTCTGACCACTCCTTCTTGGTGTTGCATTTGCTCTGTCAGTCAGTGTAATTGGTAATGTTGCGTCCACGACTCGTATGCCACGTACTCCCAGCACCAAGCGAGTTGGACGTGCGGTTAGAGGACGCAGCAGGGAGCTTGAATTCGGGAGATGGTGGGTTTGAATCTCACTGTGGTTAGCCCTGAATATGGTTTCCCGTGGTTTCACATTTTCAAACCAGGTAACCTGTACCTTCCCATTCCTAGCCCTTTCCTATCCCGTCGTCGCCGTAAGACCTATCTGTGTCGCTGCGACGTAAACGCAACTTGGAGAAAAACCTATCCTAGCAGTCGTCTGTGATCTAGTGGTTCAACACCTCTTAAAAACATTAACAGTATAATAATAATAATAATAATAGTAATAATAATAATAATAATAATAATAATAATAATAATAATAAATCGAAAGTGGGCAGGCTATTCGACACAGAATAATTTACAAATTCTTCGTGACCCCCTGTGGGTGAGGGACACAGACGAAGAATAAACCCATGGTATCCCCTGCCTGTCGTAAGAGGCGACTAAAAGGGGCGACCAAGGGACGCTCGAATTATAACCATGAGACTACTTGCAATTAGTACCACCACGCGGAGAACACCATGGGTCGCTTTTACTTGCGCGTAGTACCAGTATGTTAGCTACAAAATAGGTTTGTGATTAGTAGCAACAGAGTGCGCTTTCGGCTTTTACAGTACCTGTGATTAGTACCACTCTATGAGCGACACCATGGGTGGGTAACACCATGATTCTGGCCTGCCTGTGATTAGTAACCACTCCATGAGGAACACCACGGGATAGTACGAGTCCCTGTGGTTAGTACACTTCTGTGATGAACACCATGGGATTGCGTTGCCTGTAAATGGCGGCGCAAAGTGCGAAACACCATAGATCTGTATTACATATGCGAATTTCATTACCTGTGAGTAGTAACATAATGTGTGAAATACCGCGAGTCTACGCTACTTTTGATGAATAGCGCAACATGACAAATACCAATGGTTCTACTTTCCTAGCGACAAGTACCATTATGAGGGGCGGATTAATTGGATTTTGGACCCCTGTAGACTGCAAGCATCATCGATTCAGTAATATCCTATAGAAGCAGCCCCCTTGGTCAGTAATACTCTTGTTTTACGCCAGTTTCTGAGAATGTGAGGCATTGCGGGTCGGATCCACTGATTGTTTTAAATTCATTTCCATCCATCCATTCATTCATTCTTCGTCCTCACGTTTTGAATTCTGATCAGTGGAGGATTTTGGACTTTTAATTTTTCATTAAATTTCGTCTCATGTCGTACCATTAGGGGCCGATGACCTAGATGTTAGACCCCTTTAAACACCAAGCATCAATCAATAATCAATCAAATTCTTCATGAAATAATAAAAACTATTAACTTACCAGTCACTTCGTAAAGAATTGATTCAGTCACCGACAAGGCCTACGCCCACATAAAAGCACGGTTGAAATTAGCATTTTTTGGGAATATTTTCTTCATAAAGAAGCAGCATATAGCAGAACACGTGTACTACATCACACGTTTTATTGGCCATACAGATGACTACTATCTATTGTTATCAGAAATTTAATTGTGGTTATTACTGTCTGGTTCTCTTTGTGGCTTTCTCGCTATTGTGCAAACATCCTCTCGGCTAGGCTTCTAACGCTAAATGACTGGGCGAGTAATAAGTAATGTATTTGTAAACACAGTTACGAACACGCTTCATCTACCGACTGGGGACATGAATTACGTCTGGTGGACTTATGTAGGATCATCAAGCCTGGCAAGTTATTCCTAGTTTGGTCATGATACTTTTCCCTACACAAGCCTATTATTATTATTATTATTATTATTATTATTATTATTATTATTATTATTATTATTATTATTATCTTATTGGTTTCATCGTGAAAGTAAGTAGTGGGACATGAAACCAAGAACATTTATTTATTTATTTATTTATTTATTGGACCACTTTAGTCAGGAGCAGGCTATGTGCCGGCACCGGGTTTCACCTTCTCCCTTCCTATTATCGTATATCACGTCATTCATTTGATCTCGTTAGATCCTCAGGTGAGGTTTACGTCAGGAAGGCCATCCGGTCATAAAAACCCGCCACGACAGATTCATCTCACCTCATACCCGACCTTGTTGAGAAACGAGACATGGGTTGGACAGACATTATTACTATTATCTTCACCACCACTTAGTCATATGGGAAATCTCTGACTCTGAACAGTCCCTTCGTTTGCGTGAGAGACACATCTATGATTATCTGTGTTACTCTTTAACATGTTGGCCGGGCTGAGTGGCTCAGACGGTTGAGGCGCTGGCCTTCTGACCCTAACTTGGCAGGTTCGATCCTGGCTCAGTCCGGTGGTATTTGAAGGTGCTCAAATACGTCAGCCTCGTGTCGGTAGATTTACTAGCACGTAAAAGAACTCCTGCAGGACAAAATTCCGGCACCTCGGCGTCTCCGAAAACCGTAAATGAGTAGTTAATGGGACGTAAAACAAATAACATTATTATACTTTAACATGTTGTGGTCAGTGCTAATGTGCAAGAGGTCCGACACTTCGAAGAATGAAGGTATCGACAAAAGAAAGACACGGGCCACGAAGGGCGATAAAATGAAAGTCACCCTAGCCCTCGCAAACCTAATAGCGTCGGAAGATATTATGAAGAAATCAAATAATGATGCAAATGCTCATATTAATAAAATGTTGTTAAAATACAAGTAATGCGGTAAAACCGATATAATAAAAATTCATTTAACTTTAATTTATACGTCTAGGACATTTCGGATCTAGAATAACTAATTAAAATGCTGTAATTCCGGAAATAAGTGTTCCATTTAGTCAAAATTTGTAATAATTTCCTAATTGTCGCAAGATTACTTTACATGAAATATACATGTTAGTGTGGTGTCCTCTTAACAGCTAGTGGTGATTCTACTCCTGAGTTGTGTTCCTTGCGGGAATCCTAGCGTGTTTTGTAACTAGTAATACAAAGGCTGCTGATATACAAGACGCTACTCACTGCTGCGGGTCGAGTTGACTATATCCTCGTCTCCTGCCCCCACCACTATTTGCCAGATCGCTACTTCGATAGCACTGTGATGCGGGTCAGGTGTCGAATAAGAATAGTACTGGCGGCACCGCTAGAATCAGATCACAGGATCGCCTTATCGTGGTACTGTGTAGAATATTCATTGGTTGTATTCAGCTCTTAAAACAATGGCTTTTTCTCTATAATAGATTATTTTCACGTGAAAACTTGTCTGTCTGCTGTCTGTCGTGAGGGACAGGGTGGGTGAATAGGAAGGAGACAGGTTACATTTATACATCCGTCCGTCTAATCAATATTTAATGGCACTTGATAAATTTTATGTTTTGACAAACATTGAATTATTTTCCTCAACGGAGAGCTACCAAGGTATATGGTGGTGTTATATTATTATTATTATTGAATAGGGCAACGTTGGCCATTTCCTGTCATGCTTGATATAGTGAGTATTCAAAACGTACAGACGGAAAAATGTAGATTTGAAAAATATCCTATATACAGAGTGCATTCTTGATGATGATGATGATGATGATGATGATACAAACTTTAGGGGATTATGGAGGACGGGAAATGGATCAATTTGAGATGAGGAACTTTAGTGCGAAAACGTTTGAGTCAAAAGTTATTAATAGTCGAAGTTGTTTAACGTCAGTCCGTTCTTAACAGCAGCAGAATACATAGTGGTGCTCGGAGATGTAGCCTACTACCCACGTTCCTGGAGCACATCCCGCTTGCCCTTCGTCCACCGTGATGGCGCCCCACCTCACTGTGGACTGATGGTTCGTGAACACCTGATGATACATTCCCTGCAAAGTGGATAGGAAGAGAAGATCATGTTTCGTGACCCGCTCGTTCACCTGATCTCACCCCCACTTGATTTCTTCTTGTGGGGCCATGTGAAAAGCCTTGTATATGAGACACCTATCGGGACTGAAGAGGATCTCCTGGCAAGAATTCTCGCTGCCTGCGACGCTGTTCAAACGACACCGGGGACATTCGAACGGGCACGATAGAACTTTGTGTGACGATGCCATTCCTGCATTGACTCAGGGCGTTGTCACTTCGAATATTTATTGTAAATGGAGCAGCTTGGGGAACTTGTGCAGTTAAATAGACTTATATGAGTAGAATCTTACTTAACTTTTGAATCGATTGCTTCTGGAATAAGGTTCCATATCTCAAATTCTATTTGCCGTCCTGTATCATCCCAGAAAGTTGTAACATCATCACGGATACATCCTATTTAAGCTAATGTTAGGTCCGTTTTCTTAGATGAATAGTCAGCGTACAGGTTTTCGATTCAGAGGGCTTCGAATTCGATTCCTGGCCGGGTTAAGGATATTAACTACGTGGATAATTCCTTTAACTCGGGGACTGGGTGCTTGCATTCGTCTTTACAGACTTCTCTTCAGTTAAATACAACACAACATACCTATTAACACACAATGGCCTTAATCGTCAAGGCGTCAGATATTTATGATCCGACAACATTCATTATTAGCTGCTTCGAGTCTCGTTGGTGAAAAGAAAATTCAGTTGAATGTTGGCTGGCAGGGCAGGAGAAGTGGTGGTATATGGTGGTATACAATTCCTAATATCTAGGTTGCGTGCTCTACGAGTTGGCCGTATGGTTAAGGGGCCCATAGACGTGCAATATGATTGCGTAAAATGGATGGTACAATATATTGTTAGCTGCCCACAGACGTACAGTGTTATTGTACAACAATCGGGTTTGTAGAACAAATAGAATCGTGTGGAGATAATATTGATGGTTGTACAATATATTGTGCAAAGCGGTCATAGACGTACAATATACGCGGCAATATATAGTTAGTCCATCCCGGTAATTTGTTTGGTGAACACTCTTTTCTACATCACGAAGCCGCTTCACTTCCTTCCGGAAGTTTGTACGCAGAGAACTGATTTTTTAAATAACTTCTTGCTTGTCTGCGATCGGGTATTTTTCGTGATATTTCTCAATAAGCACCTCGTTCTGTTCACCTTTTTTTTTTTAACGCGATTGCTGTAATCTTTGCTCTTAACGTCCCACAGAGCCGGAAGGCCATGAAACACTTCGATAAACTCCAAAATAAACTTTTTATCCTCCTGTTTGTCTGCCATCACGATACGTTCTCCCTCACTTGTTGATACTGACTGGCGGGAGGACGAGATATTGCACAATATTGCTGTTGTGTGTGTCCTCCGCACCTTACGCTCCGCGCCTACAAGCTCCGCAACCCGCCGCATCACCGATGTTTCCAGAGGCTACGAGAGGACTGCACTGCGCCTGGCATGCTCGTCTGTGACGTCAGCCAACGCTATATAAGGAGCGACATTCCATCGCCTCACCAGGACTACCCCAGTGTCCAACGACCAGACCACACCGCAAGTCAAGCACAGAGGCATCCTCTTTAAAATGTGTTTGAACAGGTGGACAAATTGCTGGTCGTGAGGTTTCACCTCTGAACATTGCCTTCTTCCCTGATACCCCGTAGCCACGTCGAGCCCCGAGTCAAGCATTCTGCTTCTCCCGCATATCCTCACCAGTGCTCCGACGACTATCTTGGCATTCTGCGAATTAAGATATTGATGCAAGTTTCTTGCAAATCTAAGTCCAATACTAGCATTATACTAACGCGACTCTCTCTACAAGTTACACTTGTTATCCCACAGCAGGTAGTTTTCGACTATCTAAGGACATTTCCTAGTGAAATAGACTATCTCCTCAAGATAGATTTGAGTGTGTATATAGGACTCTCTCTCTTTGTAAATATATATTTGTGCCACAGACTTTCAGTCTATCATATAATAACTGCATTAACTGCGTGCAATCAATCAAGCTTCAAGACAAATTGCATTATGTTTCTTGTAAATACTGTATAAAACTATTGAAGCAATAAATTTTATGTTGTGTTACTGTATACTAAGTTCCTTATATACAACAATTGCCAAAACACGGCACAGTATTTTGCGATTTTTGTAATATATTTCAAACTTTTTGATTTCGTACAATATATTGCACAGCCCTTCAATATTAAATACACACTATCAATTATGTTGCAAATATCCCTATATTGTGCAATAGTGCACGTCTCTGGGCCCTTTTAGGGTCGCGCAGCTGTGAGCTTGTATCCGGGAGATAGTGGGTTCGAACGCCACTGTTGGCAGCCCTGAATATGGTTCTCCGTGGTTTCCCATTTTCACACGAGGCTGTAGCTTAATTAAGGCCACGACTGCTTCCCTCCTACTCCTAGGCCTTTGCTGTCCCATCGACGCCATAAGACCTACCTGTGTCGGTGCGACGTAAAGCAAATTATAAAAAAAAAAAAAAAAAATGCCTGGAATACATTCCAAACCTCTCCGCAGTGTTCGTAAGGAATGAAGGCGTATGACACTGTTGGTAATTCGCCCGTCGGATGGAGACGTTAAGCTTTGAGCACACCTCTTGGTGTTATTCGGCAGGATTAGGCTATGTGCTGTTCTCCTAAGTCTAGGTCCCATTTCCAACTTAACCAGAGTTTCAAGTTTCGTACTTGATTACGGGCTGCCTTATCGAGGGGATAAGGATATGCTCAGTTTCTCTGAAAGGACGTCGAAACATTTAAGAAACGAGATTTCCAATTTTGGAGGTGCAAATGGCCCTGAGGTTCACTCAGAAAATGACTACAGGTTAATTTCTGGGCGGGCAAAGTCGGCTGGGCTAGAGCAGACCACTTGACCCCAGCAAGTGCCGATTGTGGATAATGGAAGCGTCCAAGGGCCTGTACGGAGATGACTTTTCTTTGCTTGTACATGATTGGTAAGGTAGCCTGTACTTCCTAACACAGAAACTGAGCCGGTGCGGCCAGTATCCAGTATCCGGGAGATAGTAGGTTCAAACCCCACTGTCGGCAGCCCTGAAAATGGTTTTCCGTGGTTTCCCATTTTCACACCAGGCAAATGCTGGGGCTGTTCCTTAATTACGGCCACGGCTGCTTCCTTCCCACTCCTAGTCCTTTCCTGTCCCATCGTCGCCGTAAGACCTATCTGTGTCGGTGCGACGTAAAACAACTAGCATTCCACGAAACTGAGCCCACTCTTGTACAGGAGAATCTGCACCAGACTCAGTGTTCCTCCTTCCGTGTTATGGTCTCTCGTAGTAAACTAGTTCCTGTCTTAGTCTTTAATAATAGTGCCTTTGCTGGTGAGACCTAGTGTTTACGGTATATTTCGTCTTCTGTTATGGGCTTGATCAAATTTGTTAATTTCATTGACCTGTCTCAGTCTCATCCTCGGCTTTGGCTATATGCAAGTGACTGAAGTATGATTGATGTTAGTAATGCCATTCCTTATATAGCCAGTCCAGATTATGAATGGTGTGAACATATACAATATTATATAGTAGGAACGATCCACCTTTCAATACTTCGTTGTTAATTTGAACCAAATAGAAGTTACAACCTGTTAATTTGGGACCGGTTTCAACACATTTGAAGTGTCATCATCAGCCAATTAGCAAAGCAGTGCAAAAATTAAGACATAAAGATCCAAAAACAACTAACACAATGATCACAGACAAAAAAATTAACAATATTTCATGTCGAAGCAATTCGAGTTGATGTTCATAAGACAATGATCGCAGTCAAAAGAGTAAAAAGAACACCACTATTTCGTGCCGAAACAAATCTAGTTGAAGTTCATAAGCAGGTCTAGTACAATCCTGTTATGCTGCATTCACATATGAAGAAGACGTATGAAGATGTATTTGAGATCGATAACGAGTTAAAGGATTTGTTCCAATATGTAGACTTGAAGGATAACTCGTTATTAAACTGAACTTATGATATGCAGTTATGCATAGTCACTCGTAGGGTCGGTATAATTTCGTGTGGCTATTTCTAGCCGAGTGCAGCCCTTGTAAGGCAGACCCTCCGATGTGGGTGGGCGGCATCTGCCATGTGTAGGGAACTGCGTGTTATTGTGGTGGAGGATAGTGTTGTGTGTGGTGTGTGAGTTGCAGGGATGTTGGGGACAGCACAAACACCCAGCCCCCGGGCCATTGGAATTAACCAATGAAGGTTAAAATCCCCGACCCGGCCGGGAATCGAACCCGGGACCCTCTGAACCGAAGGCCAGTACGCTGACCGTTCAGCCAACGAGTCGGACATAGGGTCGGTCATTCTCCCATTACATAAAAAGGGGAACAGAACTAATGCTAACAACTGGGTACAGGCATTTCCCTTCCTCATATTGCATGTAAAATCTTCTCGAAAGCGCCGCAGCGCAGAACTGGAACTCATCTAGACGAACAGTTGTGTGAATATTAGGCAGGTTTTAGGAAACTACGTTCCTGAGCAGAACAAACATATATCCTGGAGTCTCTAATTAAGATAACAGCAATGAGAAGCCGGAAAAGGACAATCATGACCTTTGTAGACTCCAAGAAGGCATACGACTCATTAGATCGTAAAGTACTGTTTAGATTGGTTTAGTTTGATTTAGATGATAAATCCCTCGCGTTAATCAAGGAGACATTGACAGACATTTCATCTCAAGTTAAATTCATGGGTGAAATCTCAGAACCATTCGAGATAAAAACAGGTCTGGGACAAGGGGACTGCCTTTCACCACTGCTGTTTTATTGCATCCTGGGAAAGGTCATCAACGAATGACCGATAGGGAAAAACAGAACTGGATGTAGATAAGATGTGGGAAAGGTGTGATCATAGTTGACTGCCTAGCCTTCGTGGATGATGTAGTACTCATAACTGACACTCTACATTCAGCCGTAAAACAAGTAGAGGAATTAAAATATGAGGATACCAAAACTGGTTTAAGAATATCTTTTGGAAAACTACATATATGGACTCAGAAAAGACTCTTCTCACAGACAGAATCAAAACCAAATTTGGGGAAATTCACGGTGCTCAGACATTCCAGTACTTCAGAGAAACTCTCATCCCGAACTGAAATGAGATATAAGCTATAAATAGAAGTGTGGGAAAGATGGAAATGGTTTTCAGACTATGTCATGGAACTAATAAATCAAAGTCCATATCCATCCAAGCAAATTTAAAACTTTATTGTACGATGGTCCGAGCATAGTGTCTATATGCAGCGGGAACCATGATAAGAGTAACGGGCTCAGTCATTCCAAAGAGGGAAGGGAGATTCCTTAGGAAAATCTTAGGTCCAAAGAAGTCATTAAATTCACTACCAATGTTCCGATTGAGGCCGAAGCGAGAACTTTATGAAAAACTTGAGAAGATTACTACTTCCACGAGGAAAAGAAGATTATCATCTTATGGACACATTAAGAGGATGAATCCAAAGAGAATGGCGCTCGGGATACTTCATCTACAAGAAATATGGAAGGCACATCATTTGTGGATTAAGAAGGTTCACGAGGACTTGGAAGAAGTGATCCAGGAGGGAGATATACAGGAAAGAACAACCTTTAGGGAGAAAATTGCGGGAATGAGGGATGCACCGGAGAAACTCGTCAATTCACGCAACATCTCGGTTGAAGACCGACAAAGGAGAAGTCAAAGACTCAGAACACCTGGAACGAGTGCAAAGGAGAGGGAATAAGTTTGAGAAATAGAAGATCTGGTGGATTGTGTAAACATGGTGTACAGATGGCCGTAACGAATGAAATATATTATTATTATTATTATTATTATTATTATTATTATTATTATTATTATTATTATGACGAAGAAGCTCCTCCTCTTTAGCCATGCTTGTACTCTCGGGGGCTCAGAAACTTTTCAAGTTATATTTCTTATCACGCAAAGTGTGCATACAGTTCGCCTCTCTTGGAAGTGTAAAAAGCAAGGTCATCTCCGTACAGGCCATGAGGGCCCATGGAGGGGTGGAAGGTAAAGGCTTCCACTATCCGTAATCTCGGCATTTGGTGGGGTAGAGTGCTTAGCTCTACGCGCGGCCGTCTTTGCCCCCAGGAATTAACCTGGTACTCATTTTTGGTGTAGGCTCAGTGAACCTCAGGACCATATGCACCTCCAGAAGTGGAAATATCGTTTCTTAAATTTTTCGATTTCCTGACGGGGAACGAACACACGTCCATCCGGGTGAACCGAGCATATCTTTACCGCCTCGACCAGACAGCCCCCTCTTGGAAGTGTAGGGACCTAAAAATAAAATCAATTAATGAACACATTAATTATTTAATTAATAAACACATTTAGCTTCCAGGTAGGGAACAGAATAGCTATTTTTAAATACCACTTTCTCTGAAGATTCCTAAGTTAATTATCATTGTCCGCGCCCAGTACTTCCGTAAGTGATCACGTGGGGTTTGGCTGGCTCAGGAATGGAAAACGAATTGGCCACTCTGGCTGATTAGTGGTCTTTTGGGTTAACTGAGGAGGAATAGAAAACCGTGCATTGAGTAGACAGTTTTTAAATATATTTGTTTACAATTTGATTTACGTCGCACCGACACATATAGGTCCGATGGCGATGATGGGATAGGAAAGCGCCAGGAGTGGGAAGGAAGTGACCGTGGCCTTAATTAAGTACAGCCCCAGTATTTGCCTGGTGTAAAAATTGGAAACCACGGAAGATCATCTTCAGGACTTCCGACAAGTGGGTTCGAACCTACTATCTCCCGAATGAAAGCTGACAGCTACTTGACCCAAACCAATCAGGAGTAGACAGTTATAAGTGCAGACTAACGGATATTCTTATATTGTTTGGTGTACAAAACCGGCCCTTTGGTCTTAGAGTAATGAACCTGTCTCTTACCGGGAGCCACGGGTTTGATACCCGTGCATGTCAGAGATTTTTAACTTAGATTTGAGGACTGGTGGTAGGTTCACTTAGCCTACGAGAGAAGAGTTGAAAAGTATCTGACGGTGAGACAGCCACCCCTGTTTTAGACATTTTAGAACATCGGCCGAGAGATTTGAGGACTGGTTGTAGGTTCACTTAGTCTAGGAGAGAACAGTTGAAAAGTATCTGACTGTGAGATAGCCACCCCGGTTTTAGACATTTTAGAACATCGGCCGGGAGGATCTGCGCTGATCACGCTTCTCCCTGTAATCTCCAGGCCTTCGAACTGAGCAGCGATCACTTTGTCACTTGCTAGGCCAAGGATCGTCAGGGCTGTAAGGCCATGTATTTTTTTCTTTCTTAATCCGTTTACCCTCCAGGGTTGGTTTTTCCCTCGGACTCAGCGAGGGATCCCACCTCTACCACCTCAAGGGCAGTGTCCTGGAGCGTAAGGCTTTGGGTCGTGGGGTTAAAATTGTGGAGGAGGACCAGTACCGCGCCCAGGTGGCCTCACCTGCTATCGGGATGGGAAGATTGGAAGGGATAGACGAGGAAGAGGGAAGGAAGGGGCCGTGGCCTTAAGTTAATTATCATCCTGGCATTTGCCTGGAGGAGAAGTGGGAAACCACGGAAAACCACTTCGAGGATGGCTGAGATAGAAATCGAAACCCCCTCTACTCAGTTGACCTCCCGAGGCTGAGTGGACCCCGTTCCAGCCCTCGTACCACATTTCAAATTTCGTGGCAGAGCTCGGAATCGAACCCGGGCCTCCAGGAGTGGCTCTGGTTTCTAAAGGATTAAACTGCAGTTTATTTTCAGTGCCCCACTGAAATAGAATGTTTAAGTCTGAGTTAGTTCGGTCGCCCAAATCCTGTGCGCTATCAGCTTCAGTTAGAAGAAGAGCGTCATCAGCATAAGCTACGACCTTGCAACCAGTCGGAAGGGGCAACTGTAGAAGCTCATCGTAGAGGATAATCCAAAAACCAGGACTGCAGGCAGATCCTTGCGGGCATTCTTTATTGATACGTTTTGAAGTGACTGCAGTTCTAGTCTGAAGTTTTACGTTCCGATTGCTGAAATAAGTTCTTAGGACACTGTTTTTGCTTCAACTAAGAAAGAATCAAAGGCGCCAGTTATATAAAGTGAAATCAGTAAACCTACTTTCTTTCCAGAGTATTCGTACAACCACGCATATTTTGGAAAATAATGAATTTTTCAGTTTAGGTAGGTTTATGTAAAAACTTAAGAAACAAATAGTATCTCTTTTGGGACCAGCAACAAGTATTCGTACGACCCCTGTCTTCTGTACATCTCTCCATCAGTCCGTAGAAAACAATATTTTTTAGAATTTCCCTTGGCGGCTATGACAGCTTGGATGCGATTGGGCATTTATTTTACTAAATGAGTACAGTAGGAAGGGGGTATGTTCTTTCATTCCTCCTTGAGAGCATTTTGTAAATCTCTCTTGTTTGAAATGCGTCTAGACCTAATTTTTGTTGCAAGGTAATGCCATAAATGTTCAATTGGGTTTAAGTCAGGGGACTGGGGAGGGATTTCGAAGCGTTTGGGAGTGTTGAACAACAGCCAGAGCTGGGTATCTCTACCTTTGTGTTTCGGATCATTGTCCTGTTCAGAAACATAATTACTTCCCAGTACCATTTTATCAACACTGGCAGGTAATGCCGAGCTTCATTAGCAGGGAGTGGAGGGAGGATTTTACTCGCGGAAACGGGGGTCGTACGAATACTTTTTTGCGTGTCCTCGAACGAAAATGTATTGTCTGTGATATGACAATGTTTTGTTTTCATATTATTTATGGAATGAATAAAGGTATTTGAATATTACGTGAATGACTTTTTTCAATCCATAAACCTACCCAAACGTATGAACATTTCATTATTTTCTCAAATATGCGGCGTCGTACGAATACTTTTTACACTCACTGTACATCCTGAACCCATTCAACCACTGCAAGAACAGCGTCCTCAGTATATACGTCACTGCACTGCAGCTATAAACATCACATCACTTCACTGCGGCTTCAGGACGTATTCTGCATGCGTAATATGTAAGAAACAATTCTAAGTGCATCACTGCATGGCATCTTGAGGTAGTGTGTATGAGTAAGTCGTATGAAAACTTTCTTCGTACAAGAACCGAACGTTCTTACACTTGATACTACCTGAACTAACCTCAAGTTTTCAACATTTTTCACTTATTTTAAATATTAATTTATTTGACGTTATATATATTCAGGGCCCTAACCATAATCAGCAAAAAAATATTTGTACTTACCTCCCGAATATTCTATATATAAAATATCTGTGAATGTCTATTCATTGCGTATGGAAGGATAGCTAGAACGGTTCCTTTAAGCTGTCTTTATCCTCGCCTTTGAGCTACAGGACTACTCTACAAACATGATTTGGTTCTGAACATTGTTATTCTAGCTGTTGTACTCCATAGGAACTCTGGACAATGTTATTGACACTTGCATTTAACTTTCACATGATGTCTACTGATACAGTCGAATTTCTATAATTCGAATTTTGACATCTCGAAGTGATATTCGTTTCCTGCAGACATTTCATATGTTTTACGTGTTATATTTTTTCTGTAACCCGAGGTTCTATAACTTGAATGTTTCGACATCCTGAAGGATTTTTGAAGCCCAGATGTAAAATTCGTTTCTGTAACTCGGAATTATGCAGAAATATATACGTATGCATACTTCATATCCCCATGAAAAACTAGTTTCTTTAGGAGCAACCTGTAATCCAGTCCGGCTCCGCGGTGTAGGGGGCAACGCGTCCGCCTGTCACCCGGCGGCCCCGGCTTCGATTCCCGGCCGGGTCAGGGGTTTTTAATTGTAAATTATTAATATCCCTGGCCTGGGTCTGGGTGTTAATGTTCCTTTCCTCACATTCGACACTTTACACTTCCGCCATTTCCAAATACACGCAGGTTCGCAGCATATGGTGCAAAGTAAAGGCAAAAGATCTTCTTAGAAGACGCCCCGAATAAAAGCATTAAAAACAAACTGTAATCCATCTCCTGAATTTTAGTCAGAGAGTAGTGTTTGACTAGCCGCATGCCATAGCATCTTACGGGTACTGCACATCACAACCTTGAGTAGCCGCGTACCATAGCAGTTTAAAATCCTACTTTAGGCTGCTTTGACCCCGTGTGGGCGGGAGATGCAGACGAAGAATAGACCCATGGTATCCCCTGCTTGTCGTAAGAGGCAACTAAACGGGGCGACGAAAGGATTATGATTAGGAATATGAGACTACTTGTGATTTGTTTCTGTAACTCGAAATTATGCAGAAATATATACGTATGCGTACTTCATATCCCCATGAAAAACTAGTTCCTTTAGGAGTAACCTGTAATCCAGGCCGGCTCCGCGGTGTAGGAGCAACGCGTCCGCCTGTCACCCGGCGGTCCCGGGTTCGATTCCCGGCCGGGTCAGGGATTTTTAATTGTACCATTACGCGAGGAGCACAGTGGGTCGACGTTACTTGCGATTAGTATTACCATGTGAGGTCCGCCTCTGTGGTGTAGTGGTTAGCGTGATTAGCTGCCACCCCCGGAGGTCCGGGTTCGATTCCCGGCTCTGCCATGAAAATTTGAAAAGTGGTACGAGGGCTGCAACGGGGTCCACTCAGCCTCGGGAGGTCAACTGAGTAGAGGTGGGTTCGATTCCCACCTCAGCCATCCTGGAAGTGGTTTTCCGTGGTTTCCCACTTCTCCTCCAGGCGAATGCCGGGATGGTACCTAACTTAAGGCCACGGCCGCTTCCTTCCCTCTTCCTTGTCTATCCATTCCCAACTTCCCATTCCCCCACAAGGCCCCTGTTCAGCATAGCAGGTGAGGCCGCCTGGGCGAGGTACTGGTCATACTCCCCAGTTGTATCCCCCGACCAAGAGTCTGAAGCTCCAGGACACTGCCCTTGAGGCGGTAGAGGTGGGATCCCTCGCTGAGTCCGAGAGAAAAAGCCGAACCTGGAGGGTAAACAGATGATGATGATGATGATGATTACCATGTGAGGAACACCATGGATCTACCTTACCTAGGAGTAGTACCTTTATGTGAGGAACATTACGGGTTTGGGCGTTGCCTGTGGTTAGTGCCATCGTGTGTATCACGCTGTGGCTGGAGGGGGGGGGGGGGCACTCGGCTGTGTGGACTAATGTCCATGCGAAAAAAGGTGCCGTACGCTGCTCTGGAATGTATCAGTTCCCCTGTCTTCAGAATGGGTCTGCGTTACCTATGAGTAGTGCCACTATGTGAGGTACACCATAGGTTTGGCTATTGCTCGTGCTTAGTACCGCTATGTGAGGAACAGCATGGCTCTGTGTAGCCTGCGAGTGGTACCATTTTGTGTGATATATCATGGTTCTTCATTACCTGTGATCAGTACCACCATGCGAGGAACACTATGAGGCTACGTTAGCTGTGATTAGTACCACTATAGGAGGAACAACATGGTTCCGCTTTACTAGTGATTAGTGCCATTATGAGGAGCCGGTACCTCGATTTTGGTTCCCTTTTAATAACTAGCATCATCTCAGAAAAGAAGGCATTGTGAACTGGATCCACTGATAGCTTTGGATTCATGGTCATTTTTTCACCTTCATTCGTTTTATAATTGAGTCAGTGGATACATTCCGAAGTTTTAATTATCGTTTCATTTCGTTGCACCTTGTACCATTAGGGGCCGGTGACCTAGCTGTTAGGCCCCTTTAAACAACAATCATCATCATCATCATTAAGTTGTTGACCGTATGGGCCCTGGCTAGATTTCGAAGCTTCATTCAAGGACAGTCATGAGCTGGTGAGGACATGTTTGATGCTGTCAATATGCTAGACACATTTGTAGAGAGAACAGTGCTACAAAGTAAATGGGGCAAAGGAAAATTACGGACTTCTCTTCAACACGAATTTCTAAGCATCCAAAATGAGAATGTTCCTTATTAAAACTTCAGAAAGCTGGTTTTAAAACAGACGTCATCACGTAGTTGCTCTAGGGAGCCGGTGTTACTTGCTCCGCTCGGGACGCGTGTTTGTCACGTGTCAAGAGAGCATCAGTCAGGCGGGTTGCATACCGTGACCGTACTGTACTTTCGCCACTGGCCTTCAGCACATAGAGTACTTCCCCTACTTCTTCCCCTACTTGCTCGCTAAGCTGCTCTCGTTCCTCGATAGCGGAGAGCAAACTGGCTCCGAAGGCATTTCGCTCTCGATTGACGATGCCCGTTTTAAAACACCAACTTGTACATGTAGAGAAAATGCGGTGGAGAGGAAGTAGAATGCATGTTATTCTATACTTCGAATATGCGATAAATCGAAGTGTTTTCGGCCTCCAAAAGCACTTCCCTTATTTTCAATGTATTGGAGAACGTACAGAACAAAACGTTTGTAAATGATATTTTAAATAAATTATGTCTTGAGCAGTTTTTCCTGTAAAACCTACCGTAAGAGAAATGCTGAATATTTTTGTGAACAGTGTATAACAAAAAATCCTATTCGGCCGAACCCTAAATACAAAGTTTCATCGTTTCCCGTGATACTGCTACAAAAACAGACAAAAATTGAACCGTACGTAGGTTATTATTTATCCTGTCCGGTGCAAAAACCAAATATCAGACGAATATTCGAAAAGTATAAATAGAGAGACGATTATAACATTATTGATAACAATTAACAGGTAAAAAATGCCCTAGATTTGATTGGGAAGCAGTAAATACTGAAGTAATTATGAAGACACGTTCCTGCAATTGTAGAATTGCACAAATACCGGCAACAGCTAATCTGTAACATGTGTTATCAGTCTCTAATTCTCCGATAAATTGTAGAAGGGATATCCTTGAGATGACCATGGGCTTAGGAATGCCTTGGAGGACATTGCGCCTCCCCTGTATGTCGTCGTGTTTTGTAGCGAATGCTAAATAATACCGTTATGTTAACATTGTAAAATCAAATCCAGCGCTATTTTATCAGCCCACTTACTATTCTGTGCGGACAGAGCGCTACTTGTCTTCTCTGGGAATACGCCATGCATGTAAAATTTGAAAGACGCTGTCTCAGAAATCACGCCCGCCCGCCAGCTCGCTAGTGCCGTGTCTCAATTGATGTATGCTCTCAAGGTATTGTTCAGCATATCACGATGCGATACACAATAACAAAAAAATCTAACGAATTTGTTTACATTTATAAATAGACCCCCCTCTCTCCATTCTATACCCCTGTTGATGAATAATTATATGACACGCATTTCGAACCGACGATCGTATCGTATCGGATTACGTGGCTACGTTGTTCAAATAGACTCGTTGCGATTGATATATCGCCGGCCCTCTTTTTCGGAAAGAGGAATCGTGGTGGGTAAGTCGATAAGCTTCTTGCCTTACAGTAAGTCGGTCGGTGTTCGAATACTAATTCTGCCAGGAATTTTATTTTCTCGTCGTTTAAAGCCTAATCTGAAGTGCATAGCGTTTAAGACCTCTCGATTCACATGTTTTTATTTCAAAGTCCAATTTAACACACACTGTTGTACTCCTCCTTTCTTATTGTTATTGTTGGGGACAAGTAAATGAGAGTCCCAAGGTGACACTTATCTGAGAATACCCGATGAGTCGGAAACATCCCTAGGTACTTTCTTTGGCTGGGGAAAAGTGACCCGTCTTTCAGAATTCCCCCACCCCCCACTTCCGCAAAGTCGGATAAGAAATCCCCTCATTACGAGTTAAAAAATAGATTATAGTTTGTTGGTTCAGTCCTCAGCCCGGAGGCTGGTTGGATCCTCAGCAGCTCCACCATCAGCTGTCATAGGTGGCCTAAGTATCAGTGAAAAGGCATGCTAGGGATATGAGGAGTGAGCTAGTTTCCCGTTGCTTTCCTCACTGAGCCAGAAGTGGCTATTACATATCAGTCTGCCAAGCCTACTGAAGTGCATGCACCAACCGACCCTATGAGCAACATTTTCATACCATTCATAGCAGGGACTGGCTGCATAAGGAATGGCATTACTAACAAGGATAAGACAGAGAAAGGTTAATGGAAGTAAAACAATAGTTCTAGCCCATAACAGAAGACAGAGCGCACTGTAAACACTAGGTCTTACCAGCAGACATATTTATACGTAGGTCGAGTCATAAGTCATGGCAGCTATTTTGTTCTCGCGAGCAGGAGACAAGACGGAAAATTTTAGATATGCATTTGGAACGTTCTGTATGTACTTGCATATGATGCCACTAGAGGTTGTATGTAAACAACAGTGTGGGGGTAAGCATACCCCCAAGTTCAGTGTGTGTGAGTGAGAGCGTCACAAAATGGAAGTCAACAAGCAGGAGGAACGATCGTATATTAAAATAGCAGTTCTCCGCGACAGAAATGTACACCAATGCTATGCAGAGCTGCGGGACGCATTAGGTGTGCATGCCATGCTAACAAAGAGGACATAGTAACAGCATTTCGGAGAGAGGTGTCACACGTTAGCGATACACATGCAGCGAATGGTATTCAGCGCCTGCCCCACCGCTGGCAACGCACAGTGGAAACCTTGGGTGATTATTTCGAAGGTCTGTAACCAGTGGAGACCTGTCCTTTGTTCGTAGTCTTGTGTATTTTCTGTCTATACCATAATAAAAATATATTTACTGGCCTGTGTTCTGTCACTTTCCTACGAGTATCTCCTGAAGTCAGAATTTGTCTTCAGGCACTTTGCATAAGAACATGCCCTATATTTCCAAATGCATATCTCAGATTTTCCGTGTTTTCTCCTATTCGCGAGAAAAGAAAATAGTTGCCATGACTTATGACTCGACCCTCGTAGTATAATTTATTGAAAAGGAGAAGGTGTGGAGTTAGTGGACGTCTCCTCTCAAGAAACCAAGAATTTGCAGTTTTTAATTTCAATAAGGCCAAAATATAGTTCTAAACCATGTCATAAATGAGCCAAGGCCCACCATGTTCAAATTTTGCATTCTTGGTCCTTATAACCGTGTGTTTACATGGAGATGGCCGGGTCACTGGACTGAGCGAGGAGTATTCTAGCTTTGGCCATCCTAGCTATTTTATTTGATACCTAATCGTCTGAATAATTCGCGACATATATTCAGATTAGATTTCAACAATGGGGCTCTTGTCATTTGACATAATGTTTTCTTTTGGAATATTTGTAATTTTTGAAGAGAAGTTTTGGGAATATACCACCGGGCCTGGCAATCATGCAACACCATGGGCGTAATATAATTATGCTAAGTAAACATTTCTCTTGATTTTCAAAAAGATACTTTTATTATAAGACAGAGATCTTTCGTGAGACCAGAGGTGCTCACACTGGGCATTCCGTCCTGCGGGCGCCCAACACTTTAAGTGGGCGGACTGGCAGGCGAAGAGCGCGGCATGTGCTATTCAACCACAGTGACGTTGTAGCTACGTCACAGGCCGTGGAGGATGAGCGAAGTTCTCCCAATCACTCTTGATCACTGTGGTGTTACCTGCGTTTGGAATGGAGGCAGAAAATAATGAAAGAAAGAGAGCGGACATCCACATCATTTTCAATTTCCTTGTAAGAAATAAGTTATTTATCTTTATTGCAGTTTATATATTTTGACCGGATACAATAAAGAATTACGCCTATAAGCTCAAATATTTTTATAATGTACGTAATTAATTAAAATTCTTATTAAGTTTTTAGAGGTGCTTTAGAAACAGTTGTAATATAATACGGAGTTAAAGTGGATAATCTGTGGCTTGTGGTTGTTTGGGTTTAAATTATCTGATATACTCACCAACAATTCAATCATGCTTACCGGGAATAGCATCAGTTAGGTTCTTTATTTGAAGACATACTGTATATCTATATGGTAAACACATTTACATTGTTGATGTACTTTAATCTTGGATAGTAAATATCTATGTCCTCACTCGTGATAAAACTCCCTCGCCATTTACAGGGTAGCTAATATCACCAGACACATGTTATATTTTAAATATTATTTTCGGAAATTCAGTGAACAGGGAAAGTCACACAACACTATAACACTGTGCAAACTCATTGTTGTGTTGTGTAATTACATTACTTTTTGCTTAATGAATAAGCATTTCTACCCAAGGAATTGTAAATCATAGATTGTATACTTAAACTCTGTACCTTTGTAGATTGTAACACAAAAGTTATAAGGTATCAGTTTTCTTTGAATGAATGAAGATAATAAAATTGACCGTTTATATCGAGCGCAGTATAAATCAAACCGGAATATCTTGAAAAGATCAGTTTTTTTGTTGCGATTATAGAGTTTTATTTTAAATAACGCACCCCAGTCAGCACTTCGCTGAGAAGTGGAAGAGAGCTCCGTAATCACAATCGAACGTCAATGCTCCCTCGCTTCCCTGCAAAAATGTGTTCGCTCTCTCGCTTCTCTGTGACGTATGCTTGTTACGTAATCTGCCCGCACTTACATCATGCCAGCCCGGCCGCACTGGGCTAGCCTCAACTGGCGCCCAGCTGAGCACCTCTGGGTCAGACACATGTCTTGATGTTCGTTGTAGGACCTATTCTATATTCCATTTCCAGGTGATACGTTATCCATTGTTAAGCCGTAGACGGGTTAGTCCTTGGATCTTTGCAGCAGTAATGCCACCTAGCGGAGGTGAGTGGCAGCAGCAGTTAACAATTAGTGTAATGCTGTTTTTGATTAGTTCCACGACCTTTTCCGCTGATGATCTCAAGATTGCAAGTTCAAAACCGACATTGGTATCATTTTCTAGGTTAAGAGGAGGCATGACTGAAATTTTTAAATTTTAATCTTTGGGGATATAATTTGACAGACTTGTCAAAAATACGTGCATATATATAAGAACAACTCCGGGTTTTGCAGTCAATTAAAAATTATTAGAGTTATATTTTTTTCAATCAGTCTTTATCCATTCTTTTTCTACCGTTTTTCCCACATCAGTGGGATCACGGGTGCAAACTATGTCACACATGTGGATTTGGTCCTGTTTTGCGGCCGGTTGCCCTTACTGACGTAACCCTATATGGAGGGATGTAATCACTACTGCGTGTTTCTGTGGTGGCTGGTGGTGTAGTGTGATGTCTGAATATGAAGAGGTAAATGTTGGAACAAACACAAACACCCAGTCCCCGGACCAGAAGAATTAGAGGTGAATAAAATCCCTACTCGGCCGGGAATTGAACCCGGGAGGCTCTGAACCGAAGGCCGCAACGCTGACCATTCAGCTAATGAGTCGGAAAATTTGTCTTTATCCAGACAAAAATCTAGTTCCGTGTTATTTTAGGAGTAAAAATATGAAGGTAATATACAACTGATAATAAACTGCAGAACTACTTTTAATTCCTGTACATATTTAATCATTCACTGAAAATTTCGGGTGAGTCTGATAAGAACTCTGTCGCAAGGAGTATTTTATGCATGGCAAAGAGCTGAAAAAGTTTTAAGAAATATACTTTAAAACTGTCCTGGACTGTAAGTTACTCCCTGAGATGTCTTTCTTCTCTAACGCACAGCGTAGCCCTACTACCAAGGTAAATATATTCCAGCGGTATTATTGGATTGCCAGGCAGCACTAAAAGCACTATGTGCAGTTAAAACAACATCAAAACTGGTATGGGAATGCCAAAGGATGTTAGATCAGCTGTGTGAATTTAGCTCAGTTACCCTATTATGGGACCCCGGGCACACAGGTATCAGTGGAAATGAAGAAGCTGACAAACTAGCGAAACGAGGCTCAAAAGGTTCTTTTACAGGACCAGAGCCCTTCCTGGGAGTGTCACTCCGAAGTGTGAGACTGGTAATATCCCAGAGGACAAACCAGTCTCACTTAGATATTTGGAAGAGGTTAACTATAGCAAGGCAGGCACGTGAACTTATCAAATGGCCTAGCCAAAGTTATAAAAAGGTCCTAATGAATTTAAATATGACCAGAATGAGAATGGTAGTTGGACTGTTAACAGGCCACAATACCTTACAGAGACACCTACACATCATGATAATCACCCAGGATCCGATGTGTAGAAGATGCGGTAAGGAGGAGGAGACCTCCGCGCATGTGTTATGTCAGTGCGAAGCTCTTGCAAGCACCAGACATCGAAACCTTGGCTCACATTTTGTGAGCCTGGAAGACATCAGGAATGCCAATATCCGGACACTAGTATCCTTTATAGGAGCACTAGGGCTGGACTAGGCAAACCTGTTTAAGGGGCACAAAGGGTCTTCATAGACCTACGTGTGGAGCTCTGCGAAGACAGGGCTCACCCATTTCTTATCTATCTATCTATCTATCTATTATTGGATTGGTAGTCCTAAAGAGCTTTGAAGCTAATTTTGTCTGACAGTGAGAGAAAAAGGGGCTGGGCTTGCTGTACCGCTACGCTTTAAACCTGGCATTTAGAACTTTAAAAATGTCGTTAGGAAAATGTGAAAATGGAATTTGAAAGAAGAATAAATGTGGGATATTTTAAGGCTAAAATTGAAATTTTGATTATTTTGGTCAATCGAAAAATTTTAGTCATGCTTCCCCTTAAATTATTCGCAATTATGTCGGCCAGGGTTGACTCTATAGAAAATGCTGTCAGTACATAAAATGTTCAAAATTAAATTTTGAAGGAAATTTTGTTTGAAATATTTCTAAATAAAGCTGACAGTTTTCAAAATATCAGCAAGGGACAGTTTCAAACCCCTCTTAGCCACCCATCACCTGAATATCACTATGTTAATTAGCCCAACATCTAATCTAACACAATCGTAAAATATGTGCCGAGTTTCATAAAAGTATGTCGTGCCGTTTTCATGCGATGTTCGCTGATAAATAATAATAATAATAATAATAATAATAATAATAATAATAATAATAATAATAATAATAATAATACAGAGCTCGATAGCTGCAGACGCTTAAGTGCGGCCAGTATCCAGTATTCGGGAGACAGTAGGTTCGAACCCCACTGTCGGCAGCCCTGAAGATGGTTTTCCGTGGTTTCCCATTTAAACACCAGGCAAATGCTGGGGCTGTACCTTAAGGCCACGGCCGTTTCCTTCCCACTCCCAGCCCTTCCCTGTCCCACCTATGTGTCGGTGCGACGTAAAGCAACCAGCAACTAATAATAATAATAATAATAATAATAATAATAATAATAATAATAATAATAATGGTATGTGGCCTTTGGAGAGGCCTTGTGCAGGTCTTTTGATTTGACGCCCATAGGAGACCTGAGCGTCGTCAAGGTTTAAATAATGATGAAGACGGCACATACACTCAGTCCCCATGCCAGGGGAATTAACCAATTATGGTTAAATTTCCCGACCCTGCCTGGAATCGAACCCGGGACCCCTGTGACCAAAGGCCAGCATGCTAACCATTTAGCCATGGAGCCGGACAATGTTCGCTGAAGAACAATTGAATTAGAGATACCTGGTTGGTAGCGTGTAGTAGGTCCACTTTTCCCCCAATGATGGTGGCGATGCAGGGTTCTATGGACTCGACAAGATACTGGTAGTGTTGGGAAGCCATTCTGATCCACGACCTCTGCACTGCCTCCCATAATAATAATAATAATAATAATAATAATAATAATAATAATAATAATAATAATAATAATAATAATAATGTTATTTGCTTTACATTAGACTAACAACAATGTTGGGATCAGAAGGCCAGGCTTCAACCATCTGAGCCACTCAGCCCGGTCCTGAAGTGTTTTAAGACCAGTTAGCAACAGTGGGCGCAACTCTTATGAAAGCCAAGTAAATGATGAAATAACCCACTTTTTATCACTCTTACGAATCAAACATTTTTCCTCTGTCTGTTTCAACTTCTGATCGATATGCTGCTGTTCGAAAAGAAAGATAAGGCTGGCGCCGTCGAGGGCAGAATTCGCGCATAGTTGAGCACTGTCTGTTTATAACTTGATACGACGGGCTCATATACCGTCTACAGCAGCAAGTTTATCATGTCTGGCAAGCACTAATTGACAGATTCTATATGTTTTATGTTTATCATTTGGACCAGACTTGGAAGATAGCAAGATGAGTGGAATGATAAGAACGAAAGAAACGCCACACTGCATCCCTCCCCTCTTCCCTTACCCACTCTTCCAAATCTCCTCATCCCTCTCAATCCCACTTGTCAGATTTGAGTCATGGGTGTGAGTGGCAGCTGACAGACAGATCGTGTGTCACTGCCACCCAGATCGTTGTAGAGGAGGAGAAAACTAAGGCGGCAGGGCGAGACTCTTAAATTATAAACGAGTCTTAATTCTTTATCTTTCATAACAGTAGGGCTTAATTTGATATTAGCATATAAAATATTAGTTCTGAAGATTATGAAGATAAATCCATTTTTAATTGAGATTGTGTGTTGTTTATAACATATCCCTTCTTATGCAGGCTGTCATTAGTCATGAATTATTCAACGTGTTTATAACCTTTATCTCGCCCATCTATTATACATGCGGCAGTGCCTGTACATCCTGGTTAAGTATCAATACAGTCAATATCTGCCACTGAGGTAAGTAACACTTCTGTAGTAAGGCACGTGCGAATTATAATTACACAGTGTACCTCAAAAGTTTGGCTCTGATTAAAGAATAGAAATCAACGATAGCGCAAACTCTGAGTTAGTGTGTTAAAAATAAGGGAAGATGAGTGTAATCATCGATAGGGCTTTAGTTGTGAAAAAAGAAAAAACTTCGCAGTTGTACAGTACATTTTCTCCGCTACACTCCTAAAAATCTTACAGTGTAAAAACACCTGAGCAAACCAAGAAGACTAAAGAATGGACTCCCGCAAGGTTCCCTATTAGCCCCCTTGTTATTCAGTGTTTATCTCGCAGACATCCCAGAAACGGTATCAAGACGATTTGCCTATGTCGATTATATTTACATAGCCACACAACACACAATATTCCACAGCCTTGAGGACACGCTAACGAAACATCTCTGCTTACTGACAAATTTCTTTCAAAGGTGTCGTCGCGATTGCGAATAGTCTTGATTGCGGACAGTCGCGATTGCGGACACAAAATATTTGGGGAGAGTGCCAGCTCGTTCCAAGGTTTTTCCCTTTCAGTTGCATTTTTATTGCGGACAGTCGCGATTGCGGACACACCATTAGTAGTCTTGATGTACTTATTTCCTACAGATAAGCCTTCGTGAAATAAAGTATCTTTATTGTACTTTTATTACTAGTGCAAGTGCGTAAAGATTCATTGTTAGCGCTAACTGGGACTGCGTGCCCTTTTTTTTAGAGCAGCTCGCTTATTTTCGAGGTAGCCCTGCCGTGTACCTTCGCACATGAAGTTAATAGCAGAGGGTCGGAAGACCCACGGACGCCATGAACCCGCACGGTTAACCGTACTCGGCCCTTAAAATAATGAAGACCTAGTCCCATAATCAGCTGCTCTTTTTTCTGATTGAACTTTTTAAGAAGTTTGTTGTTTTTACTACTAATTACTTACGTTTTAATTTAGGGTTATAATTATTTCTCATCTAACATTTTCAAGAATTCTTCACTGAGGATGATTTCTGACGCTAACTTCGGTTCTTTCTGCACTCCATGAACCTTATTCCTTCCATAGTACATTGAATGTTTAATATTTGCAAACTGAAGAATGTGTGTTACAAGTTCATACCCTTTATTATACTTCTTCTTCTTTCTTCTTCTTTTCCTGCCGCTTTTTCCCACACCTGTGGGGTCGCGGGTGCGAACTGCGTCGCACATGTGGATTTGGCCCTGTTTTACGGCCGGATGCCCTTCCTGACGCCAACCCTCTATGGAGGGATGTAAGCACTATTGCGTGTTTCTGTGGTGGTTGGTAGTGTAGTATGTTGTGTGAATATGATGAGGAGAGTGTTGGGACGGACATATACACCCAGTCCCCGAGCCAGAAGAATTAATCAGAAGCGATTAAAATCCCCGACCCGGCCGGGAATCGAACCCGGGACCCTCTGAACCGAAGGCCAGTACGCTGACCATTCAGCCAACGAGTCGGACCATACCCTTTATTATACAAATTTTGAAATTATTCAGATAAATCTGAGGTATAGAAGAACTAGGCTCTTCTTTAGCCCGTTTCTTTGCACGAAATATTGCTTGTTTTACATCCAGTTGAGCCTCATCAGGTATGCAATCATGAATTTCAATTCTCTCGTTTTCATTACCTAAAATAAGTAAACAAATACATAATAATTAGTAACTAAAAATTAATAAAAAATTAAGTATAACAAATATTTAATAATAAAAAATAATTGCTTTGGTTGCTAATAAATAAACCAAATTAAGTTAAAAACGTTTCCACACGCTTCATGACACGTGCAGAGAGACCTGAAGTTTGTCAATCTGGAAAAAATGAATTGGATCACAAATAGTAATTTTAATTTATTAAGATTATAGATTAAGTTCTGTTACATACCTTTGGTAAATAAGTTTCCTTTGCACTTTTTCGTTTTCTCTTTCAAACAAATCCATGTGGTAACACCACTTTTACTAATTCTAGACTGTATGTAACTATAACAACGCAATAAGGCACATGGCTTACCTTTCTCTGTCTCAATAAATTCCATAATACCACAACGATTAATGAGCAGAAAGATGCAACCGAACTAGAAACTCAACCCAGTGGTAGAGCTAACGTTCTGTATGACAACTGGAGCAGAAGTGGATTGCTAAGACGGGTGAACGAGGGGTGGAAAATCCTAGAACGAGCTGGCACTCTTTCCAAATATTTTGTGTCCGCAATCATACAGCATCTAGCACAACCAATACGCACAACCAAAACAGAAACATTTTGTTTTCATCTGAGTAACATATTGGCTCATACCACCTCGAAAGTGACTCTCCATGACAGCATTTTACCGTACAACCCAAACCTAAAATATCTCGGTGTAACACTGGACCTGATATAATGGATATGAATTTTGGGCTTGGAATGGGTGAGACTGAGTAACAGATAATGCATCCTTTGACTCTTGGGAGACAGAAGCGATAAATCGAACTAAAAATGGATGTATCCACAAAAGAATGGTTGGGCTCATAAATAGCGAGAAAATGAAAGTCGTTCTAGACCTCGTAAATATTATTATTATTATTATTATTATTATTGAAAACTTTCTTCAGATTATCCCAGGTATTTCTGGGGTCGCTGGAGCCTCCCAGGCTCATGTTTTGGTTTTGACCGGTAATTTAAGACCGGTTGCCCTTCCTGACGCCATGTGATTCGTGAGATGAAAATCTCCACTCAGGATCGATCGGGATTCGAACCTCTGCCTTCCGGGTGGGAAGCAAGCAGCTAAGCCACTGAGCTAATCGCGCCTCCTGTTATAATAATATTATATTATTAATATTCTTCTTCGTCTTATTCTTATTATTATTTTAATTTGCGAATTGACCACTGAGGATTACGCTTACAATGTCATTTTTGCTTTGTGTGAAGTTTCCTCTTTATCCAGTACTCCTCCATATGCTGTTTCTTCTGTTCATCCGTCCAGGCTCTTCCCGTCTTTGCAGTTCCTTCGACTTGAAACCCTGACAAGTTTTGAATCATGGTCCGAAATGTATTCCAGTCTAACATCTGAACTTCCTGGATGTTGGACTCCTTTACGAACTTTCTTAATCCATGTCGTCGTTGTATTCTTGTTCCACAGGTAGTGGAATATCTTTTTGGTTAATCTGGTTTTGTCCATTCTGTACAAATGTGCGAGAAACAATAACTGTTCTTTTTCTTGGTCTTTCTCCACATTTTTGTAGACTTCATTGTTGTTCCGAAGTTTCCAGCCGGTTTCAGTCTGGATTGGACCCAAGATTTTCCGTAGTATTCTCCTTTCTAGGATCTCCAGCTTCTCCAATTTGTAATAATTATCGCGAGGCATTCGCTGGCATACGGAATTATTATTATTATTATTATTATTATTATTATTATTATTATTATTATTATTATTTCTTCGTTATGCCCGTCTAAGGAGTGCGATTGAAGTTATTTAGCTCATGTCATTGCGGCTTTCTTCCCACAAATTCTCTTAATCTTTTCGCTGTGGCATTTCTTGCCATCTTCTGACCAGATATGGTTGGTGGTAATGCTTTGATGGTGATTGTCCACTAATTTTCTGAGATTTGTCTAATATCTGTGATGCCTATTTCCTGGAGACATTTTCCATCTTCGAGCAGCCAGTTGTATGTTACTTTCATCGATAGGGCAATGTTCAGAATCATTTTGGTCAATCTCTGATTACTCATTCTGAAAATATGTCCGTAAAACTTCGAACGTCTTTTTCTAAATGTGTCTTGAGATTTACTCTGAGTGTTGGTACAAGTCGTGAGATTTTCTTATCATCCAGATTCCCCCTGTATTAAATATTTCCTTACAGTTTTTCCTTCTTGCTTTTCTACATCTCCCAGTGATCAGTGTTTTAGATGCATGTAATGCTTCAGGCTTATTTACAGTGTTCTAATGCCTTAATTTTGTATTTCGGGATATGAATTTTAAATAATAATAATAATAATAATAATAATAATAATAATAATAATAATAATAATAATAATAATAATAATAATAATAATATAATCCATGTGGTTTAGGGTGCCTGTCTCCTATTCCAAGGCCCCTGGTTCTCCAATTTGCAATTATCGCGAGGCATTCGCTGGCATACGGAATTATTATTATTATTATTATTATTATTATTATTATTATTATTATTATTATTATTATTATTATTATTATTATTATTATTATTATTATTCCATCTAATTCAAGGATTTTAATTCTGGACTGAGAAGTAGAATTGGGGTTTACATGACACGAGATTTTTCCCAAGCTCTTAGTTACAGGAATAAAAGTGCACAGTGAGAAGATGGTGCTACTGACCTAGTATACATAGACGAACACTGGTTGTCATGTTACAATGGTATCGAGAAATTGATGATAATAAATTCCACATTGACCCTCAGCTCCAAAACATATATGTTAGACTTTGAACTACCGGTACTTATCTAACGTTTCATTTTCCATGTACTACGTAGATTCAGAGGGGTTAGGTTCTGTTGTCATTTGTGGTTATCTACTGAATGTCTTCTAGTTTACAGCCAAGACTTTACATATGTCTTTGGAGTGTGGATCCATTAAGATTAATAAACATGAGGTCTTACACGTTTCATTAAAAGAGCATTTGTAACATACTGAGTGAGTTGGCCGTGCAGTTAGGGGCACGCAGCCGTGAGCTTGCATTCGGGAAATAGTGGGTTCGAGCCCCACTGCCGGCAGTCCTGAAGATGGTTTTCCAAGGTATTGTAAATCGTACACTCATGCTCAGAAATTAAGGAAAATGCTGATACATGGTGAAACAACGCTATGGTGGGCGGTTTGCGGTTTTAAATCACCTCGGGTTAAGACCATGTGGTGCATTTGACCTGCGGTCGTCGCACGGTGGCGCTGGAAGCAGTCCAAATACGTTGGTGCATGTCAGAGTACGGTGCAGCGAGTAAGTGTGCAGATGTTTTCAGACGTGCTAATGGTGACTGTGTGGTGAAAATGGCTCAACGAACACATATTGCTGACGTCATGAGGGGTAGAATAATAGGGCGACTGGAGGATGGTCAAACACAGCAGGTCGTAGCGTGGGCCCTTCCGTGTTCCACAAAGTGTGATCTCAAGGTTATGGCAACGATTCCAGCAGACAGGAAACGTGTCGAGGCGCTACAGTACGGGACGTCCGCAGTGTACAACACCACAAGAAGACCGATATCTCACCGTCAGTGCCCGCAGACGGCCACGGAGTACTGCAGGTAGCCTCGCTCGGGACCTTGCCACAGCCACTGGAACACTTGTATCCAGTCTACAGAAGACTGAACAGACATGGTTTATTCGCCCGGAGACCTGCAAGGTGCATTCCACTGACCCCTGTTCACAGGGGAGCCCGTAAAGCCTGATGTCAAGAACACAGTACATGGTCATTGGAACAGTGGTCCCAGGTTGTGTTCACGGACGAGTCCAGGTATAGTCTGAACAGTGATTCTCGCCGGGTTCTCATCTGGCGTGAACCAGGAACAAGATACCAAACCCGTGATGTCCTTGAAAGGGACCTGTATGGAGGTAGTGGTTTGATGGTGTGGGGTGGGATTATGATTGGTGCACGTACACCCCTGCATGTCTTTGACAGAGGAACTGTAACAGGTCAGGTGTATCGGGACGTCATTTTGCACTAGTACAGTATTTCCGCCTTTTCAGGGGTACGGTGGGTCCCACCTTCCTCCTGATGGATGATAACGCACGGCCCCACTGAGCTGCCATCGTGGAGGAGTACCATGAAACAGAAGATATCCGGCGAATGGAGTGGCCTGCCTGTTCTCCAGACCTAAACCCCATCGAGTACGTCTGGGATGCTCTCGGTCGACGTATGGCTGCACGTCTTCAAACCCCTAGGACACTTCAGGAGCTCCGACGGGCACTGGTGAAAGAATGGAAGGTTATACCCCAACAGCTGCTCGACCACCTAATCCAGAGTATGCCAACCCGTTGTGCGGCCTGTATACGTGTGCATGGTGATCATATCCCATATTGATATCGGGGTACATGCGCAGGAAACAGTGGTGTATTGTAGCACAAGTGTTTTGGGACGATTTTCTCAACTCATCACCAATACCGTGGACTTACAGATATGTGTCGTTTGTGTTCACTATGTGCCTATGCTTTTAGCGCCAGTTTTGTGTAGTGCCACGTTGTGTGGCACCACCATATGCAATTATCCTTAATTTATGAGCATGAGTGTAGATTCCAAGGTTTCCTGTTTTTGTGTATTCTTTGTCTTAGGCACCGATACAGGTCTTATGGCGACGATGGAATAGGGAGGTGCTAGGAGTGGGAAGGAAGCGACCGTAAAAATGGAAATCCACGGAAAACCTTCTTGACAGCTGTCGCCCGTGTATTGTTAACTGAAATTATCACCCTACCACAGACCAGATTTTAAGTATTGCACTAATCTTTCCTCATATATTCTGCTAGGTGTCGGACTGAGCCAGGATCGAACCTGGCAAGTTGGGGTCAGAAGGCCAGCACCTCAACTGTCTGAGTTGCTCAGCCTGGCTTTTGAACTACTCAGACCATTGGGCATAAAATGGCCTCTGGGAGCTTTTGTTGTGTATTTGGTATGATTATCTTTGGTTATCCATTCTTTTCAAAGTGACCATAGACAAATGAGTCTTCTCTTCTTCTTGGCACCGAGCTCGATAGCTGCAAGCGCTTAAGTGCGGGCAGTATCCAGTAATCGGGAGATTGTGGGTTCGAGCCCCACTGTCGGCTGCTCTGAAGATGGTTTTCCGTGGTTTCCCATTTTCACATCAGGCAAATGCCGGGGCTGTACCTTAATTAAGGCCACGGCCGCTTCCTTGCACTTCCTAGGCCTTTCCTCTCCCACCGTCGCCATAAGACGTATCTATGTCGGGGCGACGTAAAGCAAATAGCAAAAAAAAAAAAAAAAAAAATCTTCTTGGATGTGATTATATTTCGGATATTTTGGTTATGTTCTTTTAATATTGGGGAGAATCAAAATTGATTATATATGCAGCGAAGAGGTAGCTATCTACTTTTGCATTATCAGTTCCTACAACAACTGTCCAGTAAGAAAACCTCGTGGCACACGATGTCCATTAAGGGCCTTGACCTCCCGAGAAAAGTGTTGCGCAATCAGATGACCTGTAGATACTGAAATGTCTCGTAGTCAGTGTCACTACTTTATCAACCGGATCCCCTACCACTGATACCAGACAGTCCCTCAGCTGACCTCATGAAGATATTGGAATCCCGTAACAGCCACTCACTCCAAAATAAGACGAGCCGGGAATCACACATAAGGCCTCTGAATACGAGAAAGATAAGCTATCCTTACAATTTCATTCCTTGATATACCTTATTTCAGAGTTTCCAAAACATTTTGTCTCTGAGGATTCCTGAACATATCGCATGCGTGTCCAAGAACCACTTTGCCATAGAACATAATACTGCATTCAGTAGACAAAATAAGATTTTTGTAATGATACCCTGCTCGATATTTAGGACTAGTATTTAGGAATAATATTTACTTTCTTTGAAAGTTGACTTTAACTTACTTTACATAAAGATACTTTATAAATGCACGGACAATTATAAAGCAACGTGACACCTGGCTAATAATTACAACAGTCTGGATCTGGAAACTCGCTTGAAAAAGATCACTTGTTGCGGTTGTTGGTTCAGTAGGACGGATGGTGCTGTATTCCAAAGACCAAGCGTTTTACAAGCGTAGTCACTCGAAGCCGAAGATCAGTCACAACATTATCTCTGTTTCTGTACTTCGTTTTCATTTGTGTGAGAGTAGAAAAGGTATGCACACAGGTTTGTTGTCAGGAAAGGCATTAAACTCAGTATTTCCTTTCTAGAAATTGTAGGGTATAGGGGATGTCATGGAACCAAACGTCGATCAAAGAAGTGGAGTTGTGATACATTCCTGGAGTTCAACATGCCACTCCATCTGATTCTCCACCCAGATAAGACTTCAATTTATTTTTCGCTTTCCCTCTGCGAAGATACTTCGGCTAGTGGATCTTCCTCAACGGAGGGCAGTTCATGTTCTGTTTCAAAGAAAGAATTTCTGATCTGCGAGTTTTCTCAACCAGAGGCGGAAAATATTATCTGAGCGTGGATACCAGCAATTCCAAGTGTCTCACAATTAAACCACTTTCATTGCCTTGCAATATTTCCTTTCTTTCCGCTGCTAACTTGTGCCATCTATCGGCCAAGTTATACAACAGTGAAGACATTGTTCCTAAATTTAGTATAATAGTCTATGAATTGTGTGCACACTAAAATTTCACTCTTCAAATACTTAGAACTTACATTATTATTGCGCATCGCTTGGATTATCGGCGCGGTCCTCCAGGGGTTCGCCGACCACAGATTGGGAATGGCTGTCGTATTTCATTCCTTGAAATACCTTGTTCTTCGTCTCATAGGACATACGTTACACTTTCCAAATAAAACATTTGAATCGGTAGATATTTGCACATTTGGAGTAGGTTCAACGAGACTCAGGTTTTGGTTCCCTGCTTCACCCCGTCGGCAATTCCAGACCTCCACTTCTGGAGAGGTAAGATGGCCAGCGGTTCCTTCAGTCTACATCCGACTGTTGTTATCACTATTCGTTTTGCTATTTGTTTTATGTCGCACCCAAACACACAGGTTTGATGGTGACGATGGGAAAGGACTGGGCTAGGAGTGGGAAGGAACTGACCGTGGCCTTAATTAAGGCACAGCCCGAACATTTGCCTGGTGTGAAAATGGGAAGCAACGGAAAACCATCTATAGGGTTATGGACAGTGGGGTTCGAAACCACTATCTCTCTCGAATGCAGGTTGAGAGTTCCGTGACCCAAACCTCGTAAGCACTCGCTCGGTCTACAGCAGACTATTGTGGTAATCCTTACCCTCTGACGTCGTTTAGCTAACTCTTGTCGGCAATACCAAACGTTGTCATGTTGTTGCTTTAGAGAGCAGGCGCTACCTACTCGTGATAAGAGAGCAGCGGACAGGCGGGTTGCATACCGTGGCGGTGCTTGCAGTAGAAACACGGAGATAAGTAGAGCCCTGCGCGGATATACAAAATAATATCCGTATCCGCACTTCCTTCAACCGCATCCGCGAATGGTTATCCGCGGATAATTAAAATATTTAACTACAGTATACTAAACCCAAGGTATTGAAACTGATAGATCAGTTAACATAATACAATAGGCCTGACACCTGGCACCAGAGCCCCTACAGTCGCAGGTTTATGAGGGATTTTTCTTGCGACAACTACCGACGTATTGACCTTTGTTCCTTCCTTCCAAGTTAGGCTTAGGTCATTTTTTTTCGGCTTTATGGTCTCAAGGCTCATTATATATCACCATTTTCCCATACCACTGTCAAGAGTCGCCTAACCACAAGCAAAAATAAGAGTGTATCTGAATGAAAATCAATGGACGTCATTATTTAGAGATTATCAGCAAAATTATCCGCACTGCTATACAGTTTGTATCCGCCAAAACAGTGACTTCGCGGATATCCGCGGATGCATAGATCATGTGCAATGAACAGGGCGCAGATTATAGTGTACAACAGGGCAAGAAAATTATTCACTGGCAAAGGCAAAATGTCCTGAATAAATAAATATTCACGATAAATATTCACGATTAAAGTAACTTAAGTTTTGGAATATGTGAATTGGAGACCAGACCACCCCTCCCCCCTCCGTCTCACAAAATACAGAGGCGTAGAGCCACGGTAGAGCTCGGTTGGCCGGTCGGAGTGCAGAGCTCTCGGACCACAGACCAGCCGTGGCCATTCTGCATCCGCCGACCGTGCAGTGAATCTGTTTCGTGTCTATCTAGACTCGTTTATATTTTTTTGCTAGTGGCTTTACGTCTCACCGACACAGATAGGTCTTGTCGCGACGATGGGATAGGAAAGGGCTAGGAGTGGGAGAGAAGCAGCTGTGGCCTCAATCAAGCCCCAGCATTTGCCTGGTGTGAACATGGAAAACCATCAAAACCATCTTCAGGGCTGCCGACAGTGGTATTCGAACCCACTATTTTCCGGATGCAAGCTCACAGCCGCGCTCCCCTAACCGCACGGCCAACTCGCCCGGTTGTTTATTTATGGGTTTGTCTCTGTTCTAGCAGCCGGCTCGTTCTCTCACCAAACGAGCTTAGTAGTCGAAGTGTAGACTGAATAAGCTCAGACTTATTCATTGTATCTCTCTAAATTTGCCAACCCTAATATACTTATCTATAAGGATATTTCAGATATTGAAATAAACAGGCTCCGCTCTAGACAACCTCCAATCAGCACAGGCTAAGATCTGGCCGGGAAGAAAGAAGAGTTTCCTGAATTTCTTCTAACAACCGCTATGTGATAAATTTCAGCTTAGAATTCTGAACGGAAAGGTTCTGTCATCTTAAGGTCCAGTATTGCATGAATTACAGTAGAATCTCATTAATCCGGACCCCATTAGCCACGACTTCGTTTAATCCGGACAGCTGTTTAATAATTGTATTCTAATGGCATTTATACAATAAGGTGAGTTACGAACGCAATGTTGTAAACTACGCAGGAAGAGATCTTTGAAACTGCAATCGCTGCAGAAATCTCTGAAATGGACGAATATGACCAGGATGAAGCAGGTGATATAAGCAAAAACCTAACGAAATTGAAGACCATCTAAACATTTTCATCACCGAGCTCGATAGCTGCAGTCGCTTAAGGAGTGCCAGTATCCACTGTCGGCAGCCCTGAAGATGGTTTTCCGTGGTTTCCCATTTTCTCACCAGGCAAATGCTGGGGCTGTACCTTGATTAAGGCCACGACTGCTTCTTTCCCATTCCTATATCTTTCCTATTCCATCGTCACCACAAGACCTATCGGTGTCGGTGCGACGAAAAGCAACTTGTAAAGAAAAAGCTACGTTGTCATTAAATACGTTGAAGGTAACGATAAAAACATATCTGCATACTACGAACATTTGAGGCACCTGCATGAGTTAATTATTAAAGAAATGAATATCAAAGGAAGACAACAAAATATCAGCAGTTTCTTCAAACCAGGAAGCGTGTCAAGTGTGGTCAGTGAAGGTGTGCCTTGATTGCCATGTTCTGATTCTGTACTGTTCTAGATATTCTGTCTTTTGTAGGGCCTAATACTGTATTACATTATACAGTATCTTGTATACACCTTTTTATTTCTTAAATTTCAAATACTGTACTGTACACATTCTGTTTACTGAATAGAGTGTTTAAATATGTACCATGACTCATTTCATAAGTTATTTTGTTTAATCCGGAATTTCATTAATTCGGACAACCTATAGTCTCAATTAGTCCAGATTAATGAGGTTCTACGGTACTATTATATCAAGGAACTTTCGTTCTAAGTGATACATGAAGCGCTTTATTTTCAAAGGGAACTTCTTCAGGTCTTACGAAATATTTGGTTTTGATGTGATACTACAAACGATAGGTAGGGCTACCATTTGGTGTTGAAAGGAAACCTCTGCAGTCCACACCAAGGCTGTACCGTGCTTGTGAAATATCAATGTGATGTTAAATGACGGCATCTGCTGTAGATATTATTTTGTCATTATTTCATTACATTGAACTGCTTCTGTGTTGCAATGATTCTTGCATTGATATTGTACTATATTTTCGTACTAGTATTAAGTTATTGCTTTAGTGTTCATTATACCTTTTAAAATCAATAGTAATATATTTTGTAATTACATGTGTAAGTGGGCATTCACATATCCAAAGTTCACTCTATTTGATGTATCCACGGCAATAATAACAGAAGATTTTTTTCGTAATCTACGAATCTGATTTTGTATTTTCGTGGACTAAAGTGTGCATAAGTAACGGTATCGTGCACTGGCAGAAGCGTAAAGCATAAATCGATATCTTCCATCACGTAGACGGTTTTTTCCTTCTACTGTAAAATTTAGAAATGGTCGTGTAAGGCCCGGATTTTCATGCAGTAATAGGTTAGACTGCAAAATAATTTGGTTAGTAGGAAGTGTCGGCCACCCGCTCTTCCATAGTGTAGCTAGAGTAACATAAATTATAGGGGTTCTGATGGGCCTACCCCTCATGTTTATGCAAGCCCCATAGCATAATCGTTGTGAAGGTAGACTACACTTGCTTCTCGCTTCAGTAAGTTTGCATTCTAACCTATTAATGCATAAAAATCCGGGTTCTAGAAGTCTCCTTTCAACATCAAGAGATTCACATGTGCTGCGGGACAGTATTTCTCCCCTCAACATTCTCGCATAACGGTAAGGTATTTTGAGGGGCAAAGACGATGTCAGTTCCATGGCAGTCTTGTGTGCCGAACACGGGCTCTCATCCGAAGAAGTGAAGGTAATGCCGTTATAAATTGCTACTTTCATTTATTCTTCTGATCTTCAGCTGCAATGAAAATCTGCTGACATTTTCTTTTCTTGTTGGCAACTCTTCAAACTTGGCGTGCTCTTAACACCTATTGTTCAAGGCGCAAACAATGACTGAGCTTGAGCAATAAGCGTAACAGAGTAATTGAGCTGAGTGTTATTGTTGTGTCTAGCAGTCAGTGTGTGTATCTTGAGGCTCCACACAGTCTGGCAGGGACTATACGATCAACCGTCTCTGTCGCACTCTTGAAGCCTCCGGAGCTTGAATGCTGTAGTGGCGATAAGCTGTAGTTGCATTCCCCTGATAACACTCACATAATACTCGGACTGTTTGAGTTTTTAACCCTCCCCCCCTCTGATGGCTCAACTTGGCAGCTTAAATTCAATTCTCCTCGTCTCTAGTCTCGTGATAACACAGGCCCAACATTCTCATTTTCAGAGGGATTGTGACAGGTTCCCACAGGTATCAGCAGGTCAGTGGTTACGATTAAAATGTGGGGGAAGTGGCGTGTGGTGTAACAATTAAATTAGACTAGAGACTGGTGTTAGAGAACGAGTATTGAGTGAGATAGCTCCTTGCTCTCAAGACCACAAGTTCCTTCCCAGCTACAATCAATTTTGTATTTGAAGACGATAAATTCCTTATTTCCTTAACCCCCTGTGGGTGGGGACGCAGGCGAAGAATACATCCACGGTATCCCCTGCCTGTTGTAAGAGGCGACCAAGGGATGATGAAATTAGAGCCATGAGAATACTTGTGATTACGTGCTGAATACCATGGGTCGACGTTACTTGCGACCACTAGTACCACCTTGGCGAGGAAAACCATGGGTCTACGTTGCATAGGAGCAGTACCATTATGCGAGAAACACTACGAGTCTGGAAGTTTTTTGTGATGATAGTCATCGTGTGTATTCCACCGTGTTCAGAATGTGTCTGCGTTACCTACGAGTATTACGACACTATGAGAACTATGAGAAACACTAAGGTTTTACGTTGCCTGTGATTAGTACTACTATGTGAGTAAAACCACGGGTCTGTATTGCCTGAGCGTAATAGTACCATTATGTGAGGAACACCGTGGGTTTGTGTTGCCTGTACGCGTTGCAATAATGTGTAATACACCGTAGGTGTACATTGCCTATGATTAGTATCACTATGTGAGCAACACCATGAGTAGCCTGTGATTAGTACCACTATGTGAGCAACACCATGAGTAGCCTGTGATTAGTACCACTATGTGAGCAACACCATGAGTAGCCTGTGATTAGTACCACTATGTGAGCAACACCATGAGTAGCCTGTGATTAGTACCACTATGTGAGCAACACCATGAGTAGCCTGTGATTAGTACCACTATGTGAGCAACACCATGAGTGGCCTGTGATTAGTACCACTATGTGAGCAACACCATGAGTAGCCTGTGATTAGTACCACTATGTGAGCAACACCATGAGTAGCCTGTGATTAGTACCACTATGTGAGCAACACTATGAGTAGCCTGTGATTAGTACCACTATGTGAGCAACACCATGAGTAGCCTGTGATTAGTACCACTATGTGAGCAACACCATGAGTAGCCTGTGATTAGTACCATTATGTGAGCAACACTATGAGTAGCCTGTGATTAGTACCACTATAGGAAGAACACCATGGTTCTGATTTACCAGAGATTAATAAAATTATGAGGGGCCGGTGACCTGAATTTTGGACCCCTTTAGATAATGAGAATCATCCCAGTAATGAAGGCATAGTGAATTAGATCCCCTGACTGTTTCCTGTAATTTTTTCATCATCATTCCTTTTAGATTCTAGTCACTGGATACATCTTGAAATGTTAATTTTTGTTTCTTTCACCTCGTACCATTAGGGGCCGATGACCTAACTGTTATTAGGTGTCACTGACTAGTGTCAATAGAAGATATTTGTCCTGCTGTACTTCCTCTTAAGACAGTAATCACCACCACTGAGCTGCGATCGAAACTGCCAAATTTCACTCTGAAGGTCAACTTCTTCTTTTTTTTTTGACTGAGCCATTTAACCCAGCATATGTTGCTAAAATCTGCACATACAAAGTATTCGAGCTGATTTTTCTTCATTCTAACAATATTTCTTCCTTCCTATCATTGTCCTTTCTAATTTATCAGAATACGTATGAGAAACTTGACAATCGTGGCATGCTGTGATAATTATGATGTATGTTAGCATTTACGATGTTTTCCACAGATTAAAAGACCGGATGCTGGTTATAACGCTTTATATTGGCGAGGCCTCTTCTGGCGATCTTTATCCAAGGTTTCAGTAGTTGATGCTTGCACCGAGTTGTAGCTGTAGTTACAACACAATAAGCTGCACTTGTTGGTAATATCATATTTGGTAAATGTTAAAATAACTTTATCTACCGATACGAGGCTGACTTATATGAGCACCTTCCAATATCGCCGGACTGAGCCAACCTTAGCTCATAAGGCCAGGTCTCTACTACCGTAGATACTGAGCATACACTTAAGTAAATGGAAATTGCAACACCATGAAGGCATTGGTCGTTTGTGTTGATTTTCAAGATATGGAACGATGCCATGTAGGTATGTAAACGATCAAAGTTTCAGACCCATTGGATTGTTGCTACAGGTCTCCCCACGTGATTGGTCGCGAAGGAATAAACTCCAGTATACGGACTCTGGTGTAGCGTAGTTTACTTGCTGTCTGTGTAGTGAAGTGTTCCCCGTCAAACATGCCTCGACGACAGAGAACACGCTATCGACAAATGTCGCCGTTTGAGAGGGCTCGGATAATTGGGCTGTGTGAGGCTGGATTATCGCTAAGGACTGTCGCTGCACGTGTTGGCCGACAGGCATCTACGGTACAACGTGTATGGCAGCACTGGTCAAATGAAGGTACCCACACTCGTAGACCTGGCACAGGCCGAGCGCGACAGACAACTGTGAGAGAGGATCGCCGCATCATTCGGATGGCCCGGATGGAACCCCATGCAACAGCAGCGCAAAATTCGAGCAGCTGTGGCACCCCACGTTACACAATAAACAATTGGTAATCGCCTGCGTGCAGCTGGCTTACGAGCCCGTGTCCCTGCAGAAGGTGTTCCATTGACCCCACAACAGCGACGTGTAAGGCTGGCCTGGTGTCGAGAAAGATCGACGTGGGTCGACGAATGGCATAGGGTCGTCTTTAGTGATGAATCGCGCTTCTGCCTTGCCCGCAGTGATTACCGGAAGCGTGTGCGCCGACGTACCGGGGAGAGAGGCCGCCCAGATCTTATTGCCGAGAGGCACACAGGGCCAACACCAAGCATTATGGTCTGGGGAGCTATTGGCTTTAATGTGAAATCACAATTAGTGCTTGTTGAGGGCACTATGACTGCTCGACAGTACGTTGATAGGGTACTCAATCCAGTGGTTGTCCCTATGATGGCGAACATTGCTAATGGGATGTTTCAACAGGACAATGCCCGGGTTCACACTGCACGCATCTCCAGGGAAGCTCTCAACGACATCACAACCTTAGAATGGCCCGCCAGATCCCCGGAACTCAGTCCTATTGATTATGTGTGGGACATGATGGTTTGACAACTGGCCAACCGTTCTCAGCCACCCACAACTCTGGAATAACTGACCAGTGCAGTGCAGAAAGCATGGGCCACAATTCCTGAGGAAGAGCTCCAGGGCCTTATTGACTCCATGCCTCGACGAATTCATCAATGTATTGCAGCTCGTGGTGGGCACGTCCTGTATTGATTGTTGTCCAAACTTGCGGTCAGAGGGACTTGAAAGTGTAATCATCGAATCTCAACCGAACATTCGTCCTGCATATTCAATTGCAGCAATGTAGCAACACTCCTTCTGGGTGTTGCAATTTCCATTTTCTTCAGTGCATGATAAAATGGTTCACTGATCATAATCTTCTAAGTTATGTTCTATTTCCAGAGGAGCCGGTAACTATTGGGGGGTGCTACCTAGTCAGGGCTGTAAATGAGTGCTCTGTTCGTCCAGACGAACGTGGGTTCGTCCCTCTTTCATGGAATCGAAAAATTTAGAAACGAGATTTCTACTTTTGAGAAGGCTCGTGACTTTCGAGTTCATTCAGCCTGTACAAGAAATGAGTAACAAGATTTTTCCTGGGGATAAGGGCAACCGTTCGCCAACCACTCTCTCCCACTTAGTGTTGAGGGTACGGAAATTGGAATCCTTCACGCTCCATTCCTCCAAGGGCTCTCATGGGATGTATGGAAATGTATTTGCTTTCGAATACATTCACCGGGTTGAGTGGCTCAGACGGTTAAGGTGCTGGCCTTCTAACCCCAACTTGGCAGGTTCGATCCTGGCTCAGTCCGGTGGTATTTGAAGGTGCTCAAATACGTCAGTCTCGTGTCGCTAGATTTACTGGTACGTAAAAGAACTCCTGAGGCACTAAATTCAGGCACCACGCCATCTCTGGTAACTCAATTTGGCAAAATCCCTCTGGTAAATAATTTCAAAACTATATTAAATCGTGAAGCAGGTAGACAGAAAATTTCTACATTACCAAAAGCCTGTAGAATCACATGGTGGAACAGAGAGAACAAAACAATATCTCAGAACGCTAAATTAAAACACTATAACACTGTAACTAAGCCTGAAGCATTATATGCATAATTGGATCACTGATCATTGGAGACATATCACTGACTAAAACGTTAGAAAAACAAGAACAGAAAATCCTCAGGGAAATATTTGGCCCAGTATGAAGAGGAGTGTGGATGAAAAGGAGATCTCCTGAATTATACCAGCATTATGAGAAAATAACAGATACTATTAGAGAAAGACGACTGAAATGTTATGGCCATATTCAAAGAATAGACAATGAAAGACTTACTAAACATATATATTTAATTATGCCACCTCATTAAAAGTCAAGAATAATTGGATAATCGAAATTCAAAAAGACCTTCAAGAAATCAGCATAACAGGTAAAATTATATCGGGCAGACCGGGCTTTAGGACGTTGGTGAACAAACATTTATTTTGCTGAAAAACTCAAAATGAGAACCAACACTGGATGGACGGAAGAACAGAACGGAAGAAAAGGCACAGGGAGAGGATTAAGAGATTCTGGGAGGAGAAGAGAGCAAATTCATGTGCTTAATAAGTTCACTCGCGCTCCTTAGTTGGGCACAATGTTGTGAAAAATCCACAGTCAAGAAACTCAATATTCAAAACATCCTAGGGATATGGGCTACGAATTTTAGGTAAATAAAATAGGCCCCTATAAAAAGCATGAGAATATTTTTTTATTTATTCCTAAATTTACAATCCTTTTCTTAATCATCGTTATCCGATCGATTAGATTAGCAGTTTTTCTTTTTCTACGACTATGAGCGCTAATGTGAGTCAATATAATAATAATAATAATAATAATAATAATAATAATAATAATAATAATAATAATAATAATAATAATAATAATATCGTGTGTCTATTTCTAGAGCTAACTGCGTGTTATTGTGGTGGAGGATAGAGTTATGTGTGGTGTGTGAGTTGCAGGGATGTCGGGGACAGCACAAACACCCAGCCTCCGAGCCATCGGAATAAACGAATGAAGGTTAAATTCTTCGACCCGGCCGGGAATCGAACCCGGGACCCTCTGGACCAAAGGCCAGCACGCTAACCATTTAGCTATGGAGGTGGATATCTGAGTCAATGAGGCGTTGGCCTTCTGACCCCAACTTGGTAGGTTCGATCCTAGCTCAGTCCGATGGTATTTGAAGGTGCTCAAATACGTCAGCCTCGTGTCGGTAGATTTACTGGGACGTAAAAGAACTCCTGTGGGGCTAAATTATGGCACCTCGGCGTCTCCTAAAATCATTAAACTAGTTACTGGAACGTAAATCAAATAACATTATTATTATTATTATTATTATTATTATTATTATTATTATTATTATTATTATTATTATTATTATTATTATTGGGTCAATGCAGCATTTCACTTAGGGACCACTACGAGAGCTAATGTGAGTCAATGCACACTTTCACTTGAGCCCTTAAACTACATTCGGTGTGGACATTTTTCAAAAAATCAAATAGCTCCTGAGGGTATTGAACCAAGGAACACATTCCAGAAAGAATTATGTAAATATGTTAATTTGACTAGGATTTGAATAAGAAAGAACATTAGTAAAGAAACAAGCGATTTTAGGCTTTTTTTTTTCCGGAACTGCATTTAGGTCGGAAGTGATTTTCGATTTTTTTTTTTTTTAGGTTGATAGAATTATCGAAGACGCACAATTTGAAACCTTCCTGGGCCCTTTAGCCCTTCAACTTTCGGCGCAATTAGGAAAATTGCTTAATTTTACGGTTTTCATGGTATGGGGACGCGTAATTTTTCTGCTAAGAAATTCTTTCAACATTTAAAAAATGGTACTGGTTTTACATCCCACCACTTTAACAGTATTCATTTTGTTAAGGAAATGATTAATTTTAAAATACCAGTATCCAGTAATCGGGAGATAGTGGGTTCGAGCCCCACTGTCGGCAGCCCTGTAGATGGTTTTCCGTGGTTTCCCATTTTCACACCAGCCAAATGCCGGGGCTGTACCTTAATTAAGGCCACGGCCGCTTCCTTCCACTTCCTATCCCATCGTCGCCGTAAGACATATCTGTGTCGGTGCGACGTAAAGAAAAATAGCAAATAAAAAATATTATAAAATAATGAGCTCTTCATTTAATGGTCACTCACGTACGTAGTTTGTAGCATCCCGTCCACACACGTGTCTTGCTCATAGCATGATGAAGTAACTTCCTCAAGGTCACCTTATAATGTGTAGATCAGCTGACTAGCAGAAACCTTCTTGTCAGCGGGATATCGTCCGAGGAAATCTGAAACCGTACTCGCAGTATTTGCCAATCTCTAAATATAGTCCCAAGGATTTGTTAAAGCCTCTCAGAACTTAGCCATAGTGACATAATCTGACCCAGAATCGCGGTCACGGTTTAGATTTCCAAAATACATAATTACTCTATCTCTCTCTTCACAGTGGCAGTCTTTCTAAAGACTGATTTCTATCTGTGGCTAAGCTCATTTCGTTCCGCATAGTCCGTTTTGACCTTCACAATGGTTATTTATTATTTTTCTTATAATTTTGCTCTTTTGAAGCTTAGAGTATGCATGTTGGGTAGTCAGCCCGAAGGCTGGTTTGATCCTCTGCAGCTCCGCCAACAGCTATCATAAACAGCCTAGGCGTCACTGAAGAGGCGTACTAGGGATATGAGGAGTGAGGTAGTTTCCCTTTGCTTTCCTCACCGAGCCAGCCGTTCCTATTACATATGTCTGCCAAGCCCACTGAAATGCATGCACCAACCGACCCTATGAGCGATATTTCCACACCATTCACAACAGGGACTGGCTGCATAAGGAATGGTGTTACTAGCATCACTCATACCTCAGTCACTTTCATATTGTCAAAGCCAAGGATGAGACTGAGACAGGTCAATGAAAGTAACAAATTTGATATAGCCCATACCAGAAGACACAGTGCACTGTAAACACTACATCTCGCCAGCAAAGGCATAAGCTTAGAGTAAGTAGCGTTAAGTGGAAGTTATGCGAATCCTTGACAAACAACTTAATTTGTATGAAGTTATGACACTACGTTCAGGATTGTATGGCTATGAGACGTAGGTCGTAACCGAAGAGATTACCAATCTATAACAACTACAGAAAGAAGGATGTACCTTAGATCAGTGAAAGGATGCACGAAAATCTATTGTCTTTGCAGTGATATCAGACACCACCTAGGAGTCCACCCACTCTCTGAATGCACTGACAGTTTATGGAGAATATCACCTTCGGACTACCCAGAATTGTTTTGGTCGCTGATGAAATACTTTAAAAATGCGAAGCCTGAATAGTATTTATTTATTTATTTATTTATTTATTTATTTATTTATTTATTTATTTATTTATTTATTTATTTATTTATTTATTTATTTATTTATTTATTTATTTATTTATTTATTTATTTATTTATTTATTTATTTATTTGACTTTAGCATTGGCGAAGCTAGGATTCGTGGCTCTCTCTTACACTTAACCACATAAATTACAAGTTAATACATATATAAAAGAGAAAATAACCTAAATAACACATATGGAGAACATATGAAAAAGAATGAAAGCAACGCTCAACAATTCAAAACAAGATACAAAGAAATCCTGAGCATAAAAGTAAAAAAAAAGGAATGAGAAAAGGGCATAATGAAAAAGTTACATAGAAACTGAAAAACATAGGCAATGCATAAACAGAACACAATACATAATAAAGTAAAGAAAATACAAGTGTGACAAATAAACTGTGATGAAATGAAATGTCGTATGGCTTTTAGTGCCGGGATATCCCAGGAAGGGTTCGGCTCGCCAGGTGCAGGTCTTTCTATTTGACTCCCGTAGGCGACCTGCGCGTCGTGATGAGGATGAAATGATGATGAAGGCAACACATACACCCAGCCCCCGTGCCATTGGAATTAACCAATTAAGGTTAAAATCCCCGACCCGGCCGGGAATCAAACCCGGGACCCTCTGAACCGATGGCCAGTACGCTGACCGTTCAGCCAACGAGTCGGACAATAAACTGTGATCTATGTACATGAGTTAAAAGCTAAACATTATGTAGATTTACTCTATAACAATAAAAATATAATAGTAAGCTAATATGAATTATAAGAATAACAGTGTTCTTCAGATGTATAGTAAAATGTCAGTGTTACTAGCCTACGAACCACAATCACGCAACGAAATAATCAGTGGTATTCAACAGGTAATCTCTGCATGCAATTTTAAATTTTGTTGTTGAGTTCGATTTCCTGACAGCAGTTGGAAGTGGATTCGAAAGTCGTGACCCAGCCACAACGAAGGATCTATTATACATTGAAGAGGGGTTGATGGAAATAGCAAGGGAAGCGCCAGATCTATTGTTACAATTATGGAAGGAGGATAATAAATCGAATTTTGAAGAAATGTATTTGGGTAGATTTTCCTTCAGAGTTCAATAAATTAACGTAAGTATGTGAAAGCCTAAACCGTGTTTGATGATGATGATGATGATGATGATGATGATGATGATGAACACTGGTGTTCACACCCTTTAACAGCCAACGAGGTCGCTTTATATCGGGTCACGTAGCTTGGGCTTTAATTCGTCAGATAATAGGTACGAATCACACCATCGGCTGATCTGAACGAGGAGGGCCGATGACCTTCGATGTTAGGCCCCTTTAAACAACAAGCAAGATCTGAACGAGGTTTCTGTGACATTCTTTATTTTATACAGGGGAATCTTAAGACCACGTCTCAATTAATGGCACGGATGCTTCCTTCCCACTCCTTGCACTTTTATATTCCATCGTCGCCATAAGACCTTTCAGTGTCGGTGGGACGTAAAAAAAAGAAAAACAAACCACGAATCCAAAAACCGTAAATGTAGTTAGTGGGACGAATAAACGATAACATTATTATTATTATTATTATTATTATTATTATTATTATTATTATCATTATTATTATTATTATTATTATTATTATTATTATTATCTGAAGACCACGGCTGCGCAATCGCATCCATTTCCTATACCTACCCGTAATAGTTGGACGTTAAAAGTCGCTAGGGGAAAAAAAAAGAAGACTACACATGATCTTACAAGGTTTTCGATAACTTTTGGAAGAAACTAGTTTCTCTGTGCGTTATAGGATGTAGAAATTACGTATTTTTCATACACTCAAAGTTCAATCACAGCTACAGATATCAGCCGTATATAAAGGAGAATTGCTTGTAGTCCGGCTCCATGCGTGACTGGTTACTGTCAGCATCTATGAACCTGAGAGTCCTGGGTCCGATTTCCGGTGTGTAGCTCAACGTAATTAATCTTTCAGGATCAATGAAAATATAGGGCGATTCATTTAAAGAATTTAATAAACGAAATGTCATTGTGGTTACCATTTTCAAAGGCATCGAGTCTCACCATGTGAAATTTTTGCTGGGCAAAGCGGAGACGCGACAGGTTTCCTTCCGGGTACTCCGGTTTACCCTGTCGTCCTTTTTTCCAGCAACATTCTCCGTTATCATTTCATTTCATTTCATTTCATTTCATTTCATTTGTCAGTCATTAATCATTGCCCCTGAGGAGTGCGACAGGCTTCGGCAGCCGACGCAATGCCTAGCCTCGTGGCTACATGGGAGCTTCATTCCATTCCAGACCCGTTCGAATGCCTGGAAACAGACTGAGGATTTTTTATCGTTAATGCGAAAAAATCGTGCCATATTTAAATGTTGATGAATGGAAGGCATGGCAGATTATTCCAACGAGAGGATGTGGAAAGGATTTCTCTTTCGGGCATGTTTCGCTTCGCTATACTGACCCGGTTTGAAAGTGGAAACAGGCTGTGGATTTTCATGTTCACTGCTTCACAGGTGTTCAGTGTTATTTATAGCAAAGTATGAGTGAGGAAAATATTGTCACGTGCTGTAATATTTGTTACCTAAAAATACTAATAAATGTGAGGTTGAGTGTTCTGTTTACTGCTTTGTTTTTAAACCTTGCCTTTTTATGAAACTGAACTACGGAAGAACATGATGGTTAATTTGCACAGGCATTCGAGAGATAGTGGATTCGAACCCCACTGTCGGCAGCCCTGAAGATTTTTTCCGTGGTTTCGCGTTTTGATACCAGGCAAGTACCTTCACTGAGAGAGCAATTAAGAAGACAGTTGCCGTGTGGCAGTCCTCTTGCCGGCCTTCACGGAGAGAGGCCGTAGTTTTGTGCAGACTGAGGATAGGTTATCGAAGATCTACGCACTCTTGCCTTCTAAAGAGCGAAGACCCGTCCCCAGTGCATTCTTGTGGTACTGAATTCACCATTGCCCACATCATCAGTGTGTGCGTCGATCTCTCTGGCCTAAGACGGATCCTAAGTGGAGGAAATACTCAGAACTCA